>NC_044925.1:1688073-1743510 GCF_003576645.1 Ipomoea triloba | reverse complement strand
AAATTTTTTTTAAAAAAAAAAAAAAAAAAAAAAAAAAAAAAAGATAGTCCAAATGTAGAATGTTACGGAGGCCACTAACTGAATGATTGGGCCGTTTGAAGTAAATAGGCTTCAAACAGAGCCCTAATCTATGGTTGGGCCTAAGGGCCACCACAAAACCCTAAACAAAGTCTCCTCTCTGCACAAAATCCCTAGCCGGAGCCGCCGGAGGAGATGAGATCTATGCGGAACCTCTCCTCCTAATGTGTATCTATATATTCCAAACCTCCCTACCTCTCCTCTCATTCCATCCTTCCTTCTCTTCTGTAAGTTCCTCTCTCTCTCTCCCACATGTTTGTTTTCTCTTTAGTTTTATGTGTTGATAATTTCTATGGGGTGCGGTGAGGATGCAATTTATGTGGACTAGAGTTTCTGATCTTACGGTTGAAGACAAACCCTTGGCTGTCTGAGCACACCCAACCTTCATCTCCTTGTTTCTTGATTTCTATAGTTTTTTTTTTTTGGTTTTTTTTTTATTTTTTATTGATTTCTATAGTTTTTTTTTTAAAAAAAAACAAATCTGGTTTGATGTGGGCTTATGATGATAATACAAATTATCTTAGCGGATTTCAGTGAGATATTTCATCAATGATCTGATTGTTACACACACTGAAGCTCCCTTCTTGTTTTTCACAATAAAAGATATTTTTTTGTTTTTTTTTTTTTGTTTTGCTGGAAATTTGATTTGAATTGATTTTGTTGAATGCTGTGATGAGATGAACACCTCTGGTGTTTTGGGCAGTGGGTAAAAGTTGGATTTTTAATCCTTCTCCGTGAGCCTTCTAATTAACGACTTCTCCTTCCACTGAGCATTTTATTTCAATATCAAATTATTTTATTTCAATTTTTTAAGTATGAAATTTGTAAAAAAAAAATTTGAAGTTTTTGTGTATGTTTGTTTTGTGTATATATGCGTCTATTACCAATTCTGGGGGAGAATATAAGTTCCTCTTGGCATAATGGCTCAGACGCGAAAGGGAAGAAGAGTGGCATATCCTGATCAATGGACTTTTTCACTGTGCTATTGCATCCTGGAAACACCACTTACATATCAATGGACTTCAAAATTCTAATGAAGTTTTGTAAATAAATAAATTTTAATATGTTATGAACTTGTTCTAGAGAATTCATTCGTTAACTATTTGAATGTTTTAAATCCAACAAAGTTTGGAATTTAAAATGCTCAAAATATGGACAGTACTCCCCTTTGCAACAGAAACCATTTCAAAAGCAAATAGGAACAGTATAGTGGCCAAAGTTTACGAATGTTTATACCTTAATCAAGAGCAAGAATGGTCTGTCACTTTGTAAGAAAATTGTCTATTGGAGAAATTTGAATAGCTGATGAATGATTTGGAATGTAGAATCCTATATCCACAAGGAAACAGTTGAGGATAGTAAAGAAGCAGATGATTGTGTAGTGTCCAGGGCAGTATTTCATTTGCTTACTGCATACAACATTAACTTGTCAATTAATCGAAAGGTACCTTTTAAAAAATATGGTTGTTTAAGGCTAAAGCTTCTGAGATTGAAATAATTGTATTTAGTGTGAATGGGGTGCGGTGAGGATGCAATTTATGTGGACTAGAGTTTCTGACCTTCTGTTTGAAGACAAACCCTTGGCTGTCTGAGCACACCCAATCTTCATCTCCCTTTTTCTTGATTTTTATAATTATATCTTCTTTTGGGTATTGTTTTTTTTTGTTAACAAATCTATTTGATTTGGGCTTATGATGATATAATACAAAATATCTTAGCGGATTTCAGTGAGATAATTATCAATGATCTGATTGTTACACACCCTGAAGCCCCCTGCTTGTTTTCCACCTTAATTTGTTTTTTTTTTCACACTAAAGATATAACTTTTTGGTTCTTTTTTTTTTTTTTCTACAAACTTGGTATGAATCAGATCATTGATAAAATTATCTGGAAACTTGTTTTCCTGGCACCGTCGGTGTTGATGCTCTAACATTCCCCTTTCTTTGTCGAGAAATTTCATTTTGCAGCCAAATAAGCCATGGATCCTCTTAACTTTTCTGCAGCCAATTATACCAAACAAGAGGTTTTAGTAGGACTCCGCACAATAAATAAATATATATATATATATATATATATATATATATATATATACACATATATGTATGTATGTATGGAGAGAGAGAGATAGATTGGGATAGCTTCAAGTGAAAAAGAAGCTCAGTTGTACTAGAAAGTACAACAATGTGTTCTATAACAATATGCACTTGATGGTAAAAAAATGCTCATTGTAAACACATATAAACAAGCATAAATAATAAACAAACAAATAATTTCAACTCAAATTAGTAATTAGTGATAAAAATTATTGATATTTTAAAAAGGAATAAGGTTCAAATTGATTATTGAATGGAACATGAAAGTGCAATTTGGTTACTGAATGAAAAACAAAATGCAATTAAGACACCCAACAATGTATGTAATTTTACATGATAGCAGGTTAACACTTAATCTAGTAGGTTGCATGTTGACATGGATGATGATTTGATATTTTATTTTTAAATTTCCCTTTTCATTTATTCTTTTTAGTTTTGAAAATGCTTTTCTAACATAAAATATGTTGCAATATATATTCAGTTTTTTTGTTTGAAAGATATATATTCACTTTATAATTTTATATAATAATTAAGATGTTAATAAATAGACTGAAATATGATCCCCTTGACAATGCACTATTTTGGAGCTAAATTATGTAAATGGTGGACCAAACACTACTTTGGTGCTAAAACATTTCTTCATAGTGCACTTTCTATCACTACAATTTGCAAAAAATCTTCTGCAATACGTAGTTCTTTTGTATTAACATATACGCCCTTCAAATATTTTTCAGCAAATCAAACGGGCTAAGAAATTGAAACTACAAATTGATGAAGTTACGAACTGATAAACTTCAATTTGATGAAACCCCGAAGGAACAACAAACCAAATAAGGATTTCAAATGTGATTTGAGAATTTCATAGTTGATTTGAGGATTTTCTGATATAAGTTTATGCAAGAAAAGGGTTTTCAAACAAAAAAAAAAAGAAATGAAAAGGAAATTTAAAGAAAATGCCAAATCATTATCTAAGTCATTTTTCATGTCAATATGCAACCTGTTAAATGATGTGTTAACCTGCTATCAGGTGAATGGAGAACAATTTTATTAATTCAAATTGATTATAAAGCAGTAGTGATAAAGGAAGGTGACGAAAAGTTTCGCGACTCGTTTAACAAAAGAAAGACGTGCATTCTAGAAAGAATACAACAGATCCTTTACATCAGTGGCTCGGATCAAAAGAGGATTCACTATACTGCAAATAAACAGCTTGGGCGAGTAGTAGACAATCCGTTTCGAGATGAATGTAATCCCAGGCTTTTAACTTGATCCAGCTTAGTGCCTCTCTAGCTGCGATGGCTTCTGCTTCTGAAGGGCGGTAACACCCAGTCCTGTAGATGCCAAGGAATGAAGCCGCCGTTCTCAAGATATGATGCACTGTTGGAGTTTAATATGTTGGCAGCTATGGATCGATTGCGAGGAATGAAAAGATCTGTAGTTTCATAGCTTGTCTTTGCAAATTATAAAGATGATGAAGAAGGTCGATGGTTACTTTATTTGAATATAGTGACTACTTTATTAATTAATGTGATGATTTGATATCGATTCCCCTTAGTACCTACCTTCAAATATTGCTTAACTTTTTATAACGCCTTCCCTGGATTTTGGAGGGTTTTTGAAATAGTAAAGTTCAATGGGTGGATTTTTAATAAATGTGAAGGTGAATGTTTTTTAGTGTTTTTTCTGCTATAAATTTGGGGTTTTCGAAGAATTGGGTGGGCCCCACTCAAAAAAAAATCACTGCATGCAGAATTCGCACCCAGGCAGGCGCGTGCAGTTATTTTTAAGGTGCCCTCGTCTAGGCGCGTAATTATTTTTAAATTTTTTTTTTTTTCAGTTGTTAGTAGCTAGGGTCAAATCAATAAGTGGCACTCTTGCCATTTGGTTGTCAGCATCTTAAAGTTAATCTAAGGTGTGTGATACTCATAAATTTTTTTTTCAGCACGATAGAGAACTTTTATATTATATAATTCAAATTCTTTAAAAAATTACTTTTATATTACGGAGTACATAATTTAAACCCTTTAAAAAATTAAATTCGATTCATATTAATGTAAACACAAATCCTTTATCAACGTGAAACAAAGGCTATTTAAAAACTTTTCTATTTTTTTTTTCTAACTCAATAGGTAAACTTTGATAATTAATTTCTCTCATTAATTCATTATACATTTTGATCATATAATATATCAAATTCATCTCTCAGCCATTTTTGTTGCTAATAAGGATAAAATGAATGAAATATTTGGTGATTTAATTAGTAGTGAGTCTAAAAGAAAGAATCAATTAGGGTGTCCAATTAAAGTATAATTGATTACAAATTAAAGTGAGGGCAATCAATGTGCCGATTTCCTCGCAAACCAGGGACAAGATTCTCCGTGGGGTACCACGATTCTTGACACTCCACCAGGGAGGTTGCTAACGCTCCTTGCTCGCGACGCTAAGGAAGTCCTTTCTAGGAGGATTCGTTAATTTCTGGAGCCAGTTGGCTCCTTTCTTTCACCAAAAAAAAAAGTAAGAGGACATTATGCATATTAAAATAAATTATTACTTTGTATAATTAATATAATTTTAGTAACTTAATTATTATTAGTGTTAGTAATAGTATCAATAGATATTGTATATGAATATTGAAAGCCGGAAAGAAATATATTGTGCATTTTCATGTTCTTCTTGTTAGCAGAATATAAACGCATATACTTTTATGCAATATTTTATATGTAAGAAATAGAAACTAACCTCCAGTCATAGTTGTTCTTTAGTAAATTGCTTTTAAATTGTAGTAGTTTGCCTTCGTTCTTGTTGTAGTTATTTTGGTGGAGTGTCTTCCACTTTTTCTCTGGTTCAATAGAGATGGTGTATGTATTGTCAAAAGACTGGTAATCTGAGCAGTGAAGGACCTAACTTTATATAGCCTATTAACCATCAATATAGACTTTGTAACGGTTCTGTTATGACCGTTACAATACTTAATCGTCATTTAAGAGCCCAAATAACTTGCACCATTTAATAATTTTCTTAATGAAAAATGTTACACTTCTTTGTTATTATTACTTTTATTGAAACTTTTACACGCTTGAAATGTAAAATTGAAGTTTTTTCGTGACTCAAATATGACTACAAATTAGAAGCCTACTCAAAGGTTTTTTTTTTTTTTTTTAATCTATTGAAGTGTAAGAGCAACCTCATTTGTTAGAGGTTTTTTGAAGGCTTTAGGTTGCCAAGTATGCGAGATGAGAGAAGGAAATGCGAGAAAAGGAAATGGAAAAAATAAAACAAAGTCTAACAAATAAAAGAAAGAATAAAATAAAAATAATGTTTTGCGCACCTAACCTGGTACGTGGTGTGCATGTGCCCCTCTTCTACAAGAACAACCTAAAATCCACTATTGTTGATGTTCTAACCTTCCTTTGTTTTTTATTTGTTTTATTTTTGAAAACATTCCGGCGATTCCCCTTCCTTTGTCGGATCTTTTTTCAGCCAAAAAAGCCATGAATTTTGTCCTCAACTCTTCTGCAACCAATTATACCAAACAAGAGGTTTTAATAGGACTCCGCACACACACACTATATATATATATATATATATATATATATATATATATATATATATATATATATATTGCATTATTTAAAGTAATTCCCAAACAAGCGTAACTAGCATCTGCGAAAGCACCTAAAAGAGACAATAACTTGTGTGAGATTGTCTTACAGATCTTTGTCCGTGAGACAAGTCGGATCAAGATGAAATGTAGTACTTATACTAACAAATATATATAATACTAAATCAAGAATAAAATATTTAGCATTACTTATATGAGAAAATGTAATTTTTTTTTTAGGAAAAATGTAATATTTTTACATTTTTCATCAAAAGTATTATATTTACCTTTATAAGTGCAACATTACTTATAAGGGGAAAATATAATATTTTTTATGAAAAAGTAATACTTTTACATAAAAATATAAAATTATTATCTTTCTCCTAAGTAACAAACATTTTATTCATGATTTAGTATTATATTTGCTAGTATAAGTATTATATTTATATATTGACATGACCCGATCCGCATCACAAATAAAGATTCAAGTGATACTGCAAGTTGTAACTACATAATTCACGCATCAAACTGGTCTATTGCTCACACAGTCACACTTCTTTACTTGTTACCTCTTTGCCGGAACATATCTCGATCATGTCTTCTCTTTATAGGCCCTGGCCCTGTCATATTTGCAGAACTTATATTTGAATCACCTGTCATTCCTGTAAAAATAAATTATTGTGAACGATTACGTACGGAGTATAATATTCGCAAATTATATTGTGGACCATGATCATGACTGATATTGCAGTTGCATTGAACGGATAGTGCAGTTGTGTTGAAAAGATACTGCAGCTGTGTTAAAAGGAAACTGTAGTTGCGTGGAACAGAGATCGTTCATCCGTTCAACACAACTGCAGTATCCGTTCAACACAACTGCAGTTTCAAATGGATGACACGACCTCTGTTCCGCGTAACTGCAGTTTCATTTCAACACAATTGCAGTATCCGTTCAACACGTATCAATTCAACACAACTGCAATATCATCTATGATCCATGGTCCACGGTATAACGACTGGTATAATATTAGAAATTTGTTCATTTCACTTACTTAATATAATCTTGAGTTGCCCATCATTTCCGAATTCTTGTACATCTTCCTCAATTTTCTTCACGGACCGTTCACATGTATCAGTGCAGTCACGAACCCAGATTAGTTTCAATGTAGCAATATCAGCCAAACTATAAGGCACCTCCTGTAACTTCACACAACAATCCAAAATTACTTGCTCAAGGCAAGGAAAAGACTCAGAACTGCTAATATTCCAAATTGTAATACCAGGATTCATTAATTCCAGGTATTTGAGTTTGCAGAATAGGGTTTCCTCCTCCACTTTCCATTCTTCCTCCTCAAACTTGCAACCCACTAGTATTAGAGCTTCAAGATTGGAGAGCTGTGCAATTATTGACATTGCTGACGACGAAAGAGTAATACCCTCCAAATTTATTTCCTTAATATTTGATGGAAACTTGCTGAGTTTAAGATCCTTAAGAAGATGTGGATTCTCATGACTATATGGATCAACATCCCAAAAACGGAGTTTATGTATCCAGAGAAATTCAAGATGATGCAGCATTTCAATTTCATCAGCAAATGGATATGAAGATGAGACCACACAACTCAAACATTTGAGATTGGAAAGCTTCCTCAATAAATGTTCATCCCTCCTTATACACAGAAAAGTCTGCAAATCTAAGCTCTGTAAGACTTCTAAACCAGAAATTGTTTCAATACCACATGCTGGAGTTGGTTCTGTTGGGCATGAATCACAACCATAGTGGCGGATAGTCATATGTCTCAAACTTTTCATATTCAAAAAATATTTTGGCAAATGCAAATGCTTTTCTGATCTCAACTTTAATGTTAAGAGACACTGAAGATTCTTGAGTGATGATGGTGAGACAGAACCACGTCCACATAGATAAAGAGCAAGATACTTTAGATGAATTAGTGAGTTCATTTCGAATAAAACTGATTTGTCCATCATAATGGACTCAAAACTCAAGATTGTGAGATGTTCAAATTTTTTGGCTACCCATGAGCCATTATAAACATCAAAATGTATTTCATTGTAAATCTCTGGGTAACCCAAAATTGTGCTGACAGAAGAATTCCATGGTACCAATTCATTAGGAATTTCAAAAAATCTAGATCTACGAAAAGATATTCGATATGGAGTAAATTTCAAAGTTGGGTCCAATTTATCTCCCACCCTAATTATGTGCAAGAAATTTTCCTTTTTAGCTTTTGCTAAACAAAAATCATGTACCAAATCATGAACAACGCACCATAAGATGCCACCATCGTAATTCCTTTCAGAAACCATTACTAAGTTACTCCTAACCAGATGGTTCAAATAATGCTTTGCCATGTCTTCTACTCTCTCCTCCTCCGTAATCTTTATGAACCCTTCAGATATCCATAGTTCTATTAGATAAGAAACTTCAATTTCTGCATCCTCTTTGAATGCACTAAAGTAAAGTAAGCATTGTTTCAAATCATGTGATAAATGCTTGTAACTAAGTTCTATCACATCATTGCTCTGCATTCCGCCTCTAAATGCAACTTGTGAGCTTAAAGTATTAAGAAATTTTTGCCACATTTGCTCACTCTTTTCAACTCCTCCCAGAAGCCCGGCTACCAAACCAACTATTAAAGGTAGTCCCCCACACTCTTTAGATATTTGTTTTCCAATATTTTCAATCTCTTTAGGGCATTCCTTCCCTTTAAATAACTTCACTTGCAATAATTCCCAGCTCTCATCAACAGTGAAGAATGGAAGGCAAATATGTTTAGCATTAGAAACTACACTTTCTTGTCTGCTTGTTAAAACAACTCTACTTCCATTGTCACATGAGGGAAAAGCTCTATTCAATTCTTCCCATGCTTTGAGACTCCAAATATCATCCAACACTATGAGGTATCTCCATCCCATCAGGCTTTTGCGAAGCTTTTCAGCTATACTATCAGTCTCTGTCTCCTTGCCACAAACTTGATTATATATTTTGTTGAACAAGTCCTTACAATCATATTCTTGAGAAACAGTACACCATGCATATTTGTCAAAGTGGTTGACTATAGATTTCTCCTCATACACTCTCTTGACCAAAGTTGTCTTTCCCAACCCGCCCATACCAGTAATTAAAATTACTTCTTTCTCCTTTGACCCACGAATAAGTTCATTTATAATTGTTGTTGCTTCATTCTCAAAACCCACAACTTTATCATTACCAATCTCATAGATGTTTGGCATTTCTTTTTTATCTTTGGAACCTTGAATTGCTTCAAGAAGTACGGGGTTTGGTTAGAAATATGTTCAAATTTTTAAATATTAAAAAATTAACATAAAATAGTTAATCTAAAATAAAAACAATTATTTTCAATATAATTAAAATGAGTATTTTCAACTTCTAATAAAAGTATTAGTAAAGATGAGCATTGCTATAGATAGTTATAATTGATAATAAAAATGATGTCCTAACAATTTTCATATTAAAATAAATTTAGTCTTCTTAATGCAATATTGATGAGTCAGTAAAAACTTAAAATTTTGTGTCATACAAAATAGACTTGTAATAAAATGTACAATTTAATTAAAGAAATATATATTTGGAATATAAAATTAAAATTTGTGTTACAACAAATAATGATTGATTTAAGTAAAGAAAAAACAAATTATCCTTAAAATAATTATAGTATGACATTCATATTCGTTTAAGATCAAGATTCTAAAAGTAATAACTTTCACTTCTTCTTTTTTTTTTTTTTTAAATATAGTTGAAAGAAACAAACTAAATTAAGTAAATAAAATAAATATTATTCTATTTTGATTATTACCAAAAAGAATAAAAGAGTTGAAAAAAATAGAAAAATAAAAACAAAAAAAATTGGCATGATTCCATGTTTTTTTTTTTTAAATACTACTAACTCTATTAGAATGCAGTATCTGTTCATAACTACTTTCTCAACCTATTGAAGCACAAGAGTCAATATTGACTCCACTGAGGCTCGAACCCACCACTTCCCTTGTAAAGGAAAAGGTTTGATACCACTAGACTACAAGGTCCTTGGCGCATGAATTCCATGTTATGTATACTAATATAATAATAATAATAATAATAATAATAATAATTATTATTATTATTATTATTATTGTTATTATTAGAAAATAATTCACAATGAGTAAGTTAATAATATTAAAATTATTTTTCTAAAGTGTACATAAATTGAAAAGTAAAAAGTAAAATAGGGCCAGGTAACTTTGAAAATGTCTTATCATTGTACAAAAAATAAATAAAAATGTAAAAGTTATCAGTTCACATTATTACACCAACATAATTTTTATTTTCGTTATGACCTTACTAATATTGACTCTTACTATATGTAGCAGATGTATAAGCTAAGGAATAAATAAAAATGTAAAATTTATTAATTTAAATTATTACACCAACATAATTTTTATTCTCATTATAATTAACTTTGCCAACATTGACTCTTATTATATTTAAAAGTTAATAATAGATAGATTAGTAGATAGTAGTGTAACCCCTCGTATTTTCCGATAAGTTTGAGGTTCGGAAAATAGGTCTTTAAGTTATGACATTTAAGAGAAGACGGTTTGATGCTCGAAATAATTTTTTTTTAAGGATTAGTTATCGATAGGCTGCGAACTACGCACCGGTCACGAACCGAGAAAATTTTAAGGATATAGATTCAGTTCGAATTTTCTAGAATTGGGGTTATTAAATATCATACGATTAAGCCTGAAATTCTAGTTAGTTCAAGGGGAATTTTTAAATGGACTGTAAGGGATAAATTATTACGGACTCTGTACCTAAATTTAGCGGATTATCGGAAAATTCCCAAAATTGGTGATTTGCGACGGGAATATTTTTACGATAATTTTGGTATTAGAATTTTCCCGAATTAAGTTATAATCCTCCGAACATTCATCTGATTTAAGCATAAACTGGCCAATTAGATTTGAGATCTTGTAAGGACTCCATGGGGTGTTGACATGTGGCAAGCAAATCTAGACTAGGATTGGGCATTTAATGTAACATTTATGAGGTATGGTGGCCTTGCACTTGTTACTTGTGAATCAAGAACAAAATCACACAAAGATCACATCTCTCTCTTACTCCCCATCCCATTTTCGAATGACACTCTTGGAGAAAGAAGAAGAGATAATTTTAGTCTTCCATGGTGATCTAAGAAAGCCTTAGGCAATTTTTCAACTCCAAGAGCTCTTCTATGGGTAAGAACTTCGGTTTTGTTCGGATCAATCCCTTCTAAGACTTAAGCTTGAACTTAAGATTTATGGAAACATTATATTATGGTGTTTTACTAGGATCTTTGGTGAAGGAACCCAAGGAAGGCACCATCAACTAAGTACGGTTTAAAGGTTTCTACAAAGGTAAGGAATTCCCTTAAGTTGGAATTAGTCACTTGAATTTGGATAATTGATTTTGGTTGAAATATGGTGTTTTTGGAGCTTTGGGGATATTTTTGTATACATGTTCATAGCTTGGATATGCTTGTATATGTTGTATTTATGTCCATATAGGCTTATACTTGTGAAAATAGTGAAAGGAAATCAGGGTAGATTCTGGCAGCAACTTCCATGATTTACTGGGAAAAATTGGTAAGGTATTTTGACTCCATTTTTTGTAGATATGTATTTCAACAAGTGTAGAACCTACATATAAAATTTCATAATGATCGGAGTAGTATAAGTATGGTTTTCGGAATTTTTCCCAAAACTGGACGGAGAGAAAAATATTTCGGACCAAGGGCAAAAAGGGAATTTTCTGTGTTTATTCGTCGATCAAAGTGACCAAAACTTTTGACGGACATCAAGTACTATAAGTTGGGGTTCTACCATAAAAATTTCAAGTGAAAAAGAGTTCGGGAACTATTTTTACCGGCTCAATCTTTCGGACTGCGCCAAGCTGAAATTTTCTGAATTATGCTTAGTATGATTATGGATGTGTTAGTGATAATTGTGAGGTAGTTAGTGAGTTAATGGTGATCAGGTGATGCTAAGGACATGGATTAATGATAGAGATTAAATGATAATCTCATGATTTTTGGGTTATGGTTAGACAATGACCTTACCTATTAGAATTTATATATATTTGGATGTACGATATCCTCAAGTTATGATCTAATGGTGTTGATCATAGTGGAAGTTGTTGAGGACGATAGTTAAGGATGTTGGTTGATTTTAAGTGTGAGATGGACATGTGAAGTGTATCCAAAAATGTTTATGAAAACTTACGTTGAAAAACGTATGCTATTTTGATATAAAGGTTGTCAAAACCTTATTGTTTGAGAAAATGATGTTTGAAAATCCTTCAGGGGCTAAAGAGGTAGCCGATATCAAATATTGGACTCATTTGTGAAATATGTCCAAAGAAATGATTTAAGAAAGAAAAACTGAAGGAAGGAAAATGTTTTCAAACCCTTAGTTTCTGGAATAAGGTGGGGACCTACGGGAAGGCTTAAATGCCACGGCCCGGGGTTGGAATAAGGGTGGACCTACGGGAGGGCTGGAGTGCCATGGCCCTAGGTTGGGATAAGGAGACCTACGGGAAGGCTGGAAATGCCATGGCCCGAGGTTTGTATGATCAATTCATACTACAGAGCGAAGTCTATTCGCTGAGAAGAGATGGAGTTATGAAAAAAAAAGAAAGCCTCGTGCTTACTCAGGGGAAACTAAGTGAATTTTTGACTATGAAAATTATTGTTACTCTGGGCTGCGGTTCAGATTATTATGAGCATTAGAGCTGCGGTTCTATTTGCAAATGATGAAATTCTTGGAAATGAAAGTTTTGCAAACTTGTCTGAAAGGACATGAAAATGATTTTTTTTTTTTTTTAACTTCTAAACTAAAAATGTTTTCAAACCTTTGTCTACTTTTAAGTGACAAATGGATTTTCTTACTTAGCCGTCGTGCTAACTACACTTCATTGTGTCCTTTATTAGATGCAGATTAGTGTGGACTCTAGTAGCCCGATGAGCTCTAAACAAGATGGGAGTGGATGTCGATGTTGTAAGTTTAGCCTTAACGTTTGGGTATAGGAGAGATACTTGAGCGTGGCGGTAACACCGAGTTTTCTGCTGGTTAGACGCTTCCGCAATGTATTGTAATATTAGGATTTTGTAATAAATCCCAGATGTGAAAATTGGGGTGTTACAAGTAGATATATATTAGTAGGTATTTAGTAGAAAGTACATTTTTTGGTAAAAATATAATTTTTGGTGGGTACAAGTGAAAGAAATTTTTGTTGCAGCTTAATTGGATGATAAGACTATTTTGCACTTACGGAATTTTCTCTCATTTTTAAAATGACATATCACTAAATTTGTAATTAATTACTATTCTGCATTCATTTAATTGTCTTTTCTCTTTCAAAAGTGATCTCACTTACACATCAACTTATAAAAATTATTCTTTGCTACTATTAATCTATTATATCAATATATAAATTAATTTAAGATATTAAGAAATAATTTAAAAATTTTAAATATCATCAAATTATTTTGAAATTTTTGAAATAAAATAATTCGTAAACAAATTTTTGGAAAAGAATTATACTACGTACAAATTTACTATAGCCAAATGATAGATGAGAGAGTTATAATTCTAGGAATGATTTCGTAACTATTGACATTTACCAATTTTTATTATTGATTTTCAATTTGACTATAAATAATGATGTTTGACTATTAATTTTGTTCTAAATTTGGTCCTTTAGTTAAATATTTATTTAGTAAGCGTTAAATTTAAAGGTGTGAATCTAAATATTGACTTCTTGTTAAAATAAACAAATTAAGTTCATGAGCTTCATGCATTAGTTATCATTAATAGGAATATAAAGAACATGTTAATACATTAGTTAATTTAGACCAGATTATTAATAAAAGACTTACTACTATAGTCAAATCTATACTATATATAAAAACAATTTCCTCCTCCCAAATTTTCCCCCCAAAACTTAGGGGTATTTTGGTAAAATCATTTATTTTATTTATTTATTATTTTATTATTTTATTAATTATCCATCCTATAATATTATTATGGTAATATATGATAATGATAATATGATAATATGATAATATTGTTAATATTAATGGGTGATGGGTGATTGGTGATATATAATTGATAATTGATAATATGGTATATGGTATTATTCTTAATATTAATATATTAATATATACTAATATTAATTAATTAATTGGTGATTATTTTAAAAAAGAATAATTAATTGGTGATTGGTGATTAGTGATATGGTAATATTGTTATATATTAATATTTATATAGATTGATATTGATATTAATTAATTAATTGGTGATTGGTGATTAGTGATATGATAATCTATATCTATATCTATATATCTATATATATTTATATAATTGACATGTAATTAACTATATTAGAATGAAAAAATTATATAATATTGTAGTAAAACTTTTACATGTCAATCATCTATATTTACATAAAATTAAAATTAATTATACTTTCCTTTTGAAAAATCTTCCATATTATGTTTATCCTCCACTATATAATGATGAGAAATGACTCTTCTCTCACAACGTACCAATATCTGTGCTCTCACTATTAGTTAGAGATCTATAATCTGTAATTCTACGAAGTCGAAGATCAAACTTTAACACGCGTAGAATTGTTATGGTATGCGGTATGATTTAATTTTTAGTTGATTCATTCTGCATGTTGGAGATCCTTATAGTGTAGTCTGCATTCCATACAGTATTTTGTAGTACTGTGATTTAGTTTGATTTTAACAGCTCAATATGCTTTAATTTTTGCTGATAAGGTTTCAAGTAGCTATGCCAATTTTGCCATGGGCGTATCACGTATGTAAAATTACAATTTTCAGAGTGATTGTAGTGAACAATCAAATGTTTTCTATAATTATATATTTTAATCACATTACTTTGATTGGTAATTTCTAATGGAAAAACATTGTATTGTAACTTTGTATTACAAGATTTTGAATGATAATATCTTATTCAACTATCCATCTTTTTAGTTGTACTGTGCAAAATAACTAGCAATCTACGGATGCTCATCTATATATTGTAGAATTTGCAATCTTGATCTTCCTCATTTNAGATATATATTAGTAGGTATTTAGTAGAAAGTACATTTTTTGGTAAAAATATAATTTTTGGTGGGTACAAGTGAAAGAAATTTTTGTTGCAGCTTAATTGGATGATAAGACTATTTTGCACTTACGGAATTTTCTCTCATTTTTAAAATGACATATCACTAAATTTGTAATTAATTACTATTCTGCATTCATTTAATTGTCTTTTCTCTTTCAAAAGTGATCTCACTTACACATCAACTTATAAAAATTATTCTTTGCTACTATTAATCTATTATATCAATATATAAATTAATTTAAGATATTAAGAAATAATTTAAAAATTTTAAATATCATCAAATTATTTTGAAATTTTTGAAATAAAATAATTCGTAAACAAATTTTTGGAAAAGAATTATACTACGTACAAATTTACTATAGCCAAATGATAGATGAGAGAGTTATAATTCTAGGAATGATTTCGTAACTATTGACATTTACCAATTTTTATTATTGATTTTCAATTTGACTATAAATAATGATGTTTGACTATTAATTTTGTTCTAAATTTGGTCCTTTAGTTAAATATTTATTTAGTAAGCGTTAAATTTAAAGGTGTGAATCTAAATATTGACTTCTTGTTAAAATAAACAAATTAAGTTCATGAGCTTCATGCATTAGTTATCATTAATAGGAATATAAAGAACATGTTAATACATTAGTTAATTTAGACCAGATTATTAATAAAAGACTTACTACTATAGTCAAATCTATACTATATATAAAAACAATTTCCTCCTCCCAAATTTTCCCCCCAAAACTTAGGGGTATTTTGGTAAAATCATTTATTTTATTTATTTATTATTTTATTATTTTATTAATTATCCATCCTATAATATTATTATGGTAATATATGATAATGATAATATGATAATATGATAATATTGTTAATATTAATGGGTGATGGGTGATTGGTGATATATAATTGATAATTGATAATATGGTATATGGTATTATTCTTAATATTAATATATTAATATATACTAATATTAATTAATTAATTGGTGATTATTTTAAAAAAGAATAATTAATTGGTGATTGGTGATTAGTGATATGGTAATATTGTTATATATTAATATTTATATAGATTGATATTGATATTAATTAATTAATTGGTGATTGGTGATTAGTGATATGATAATCTATATCTATATCTATATATCTATATATATTTATATAATTGACATGTAATTAACTATATTAGAATGAAAAAATTATATAATATTGTAGTAAAACTTTTACATGTCAATCATCTATATTTACATAAAATTAAAATTAATTATACTTTCCTTTTGAAAAATCTTCCATATTATGTTTATCCTCCACTATATAATGATGAGAAATGACTCTTCTCTCACAACGTACCAATATCTGTGCTCTCACTATTAGTTAGAGATCTATAATCTGTAATTCTACGAAGTCGAAGATCAAACTTTAACACGCGTAGAATTGTTATGGTATGCGGTATGATTTAATTTTTAGTTGATTCATTCTGCATGTTGGAGATCCTTATAGTGTAGTCTGCATTCCATACAGTATTTTGTAGTACTGTGATTTAGTTTGATTTTAACAGCTCAATATGCTTTAATTTTTGCTGATAAGGTTTCAAGTAGCTATGCCAATTTTGCCATGGGCGTATCACGTATGTAAAATTACAATTTTCAGAGTGATTGTAGTGAACAATCAAATG
This sequence comes from Ipomoea triloba, assembly GCF_003576645.1. Taxonomy (NCBI): domain Eukaryota; kingdom Viridiplantae; phylum Streptophyta; class Magnoliopsida; order Solanales; family Convolvulaceae; genus Ipomoea; species Ipomoea triloba. Next base: position 1,726,872 of record NC_044925.1, on the reverse strand, counting down.
TTTTCTATAATTATATATTTTAATCACATTACTTTGATTGGTAATTTCTAATGGAAAAACATTGTATTGTAACTTTGTATTACAAGATTTTGAATGATAATATCTTATTCAACTATCCATCTTTTTAGTTGTACTGTGCAAAATAACTAGCAATCTACGGATGCTCATCTATATATTGTAGAATTTGCAATCTTGATCTTCCTCATTCATCTATATATTGTAGAATTTGCAATCTTGATCTTCCTCATTTACCTATATATTGTAGAATTTGCAATCTTGATCTTCCTCATTTACGGATATATTGTAGAATTTGCAATCTTGATCTTCCTCATTTACGGATATTTATGTAATTTGGTAAAAATGGTGGTTACTATACTTGAATAAATCCTCAATTATTCATTCCAATTGTTCGTTTTACCATTCCAATTCTTCATTTTATAAAAAATGGTGCATTGGAAGCTAAACATGGGTCATTGTATCATTGATTGTTGATTCCAATTATTATTAATCTTTATCTCACACTTATTAGTTAAAAAATGGTGATTACTATACTTGAATAAATGAAATAATAATATTAAATTTTGTAGCCTCGATTTAAAATCTATTATGTTAATATAATAATAAAAAATAATAATAATAATAATATAATAATAATAATAATAATATAATACTCCGTAGTAATAATAATCTAAAATTCTTAATATAATTTTCCTAATAATAATAATAATAATATAATAATAATCCATAACTCTTAATATAAGTTTGTAACTAAATTTTCCTATTAAATCTGTTTATAAAGGTAATTATAAATATAGAATTGAGAAATTCCTATGATATTTTATTTAATTGATATTATTCCTACTATATTTTATCTAAAAGGCTTNAAAATCCTCCTATTTCATTCCCCGCCTAAACTTTTGTAGTCAATTAATGAAATATTTTATTGGTCAAATAATTAATAAAGCTTATTTGTTAAGAAAATGTAAAATAGAAATTAACTAATATCTATAAATTGATAATATGTATACTCACGTATCAACACTATTAATAAAAGTAAAATCATTTATCGGAAAAAGAAAAGGATATTACTAATTGACTGAAAATTATTTAAAAACTTTAATAGTTAATTATACTTTCCTTTTGAAAACTCTAAGTTATTTAAACTTTAAAAAAATTAATTGAACATGGGTTGTTAGATTTTTATAATAATCAAAATTAATTCATTCAAATATGGAGGATGAAGATAAAACTAAATGCAATATGGGGAAAATGAATATACTTAAAGTATAAAAGTATAATTACACATATATTAGTGTAATTGACTAATAATAATTGCCTAATAATTATTATGATAATTAAGTTAAGCATTGGTCGTTGAATTTATTTTTATAATAATTATAATTAATTTATTTCTCATTTTCTCATATTTATTTTAGTAATAATATAATTATATAAGTCATATTACTTATAGATTCTTTTTAAGATAATTTTAGACAAACAAGTCATATATTATTCAATTAATTGAGTAATATTTTTGTACTAATCTTATAATCAAATAAATGTACACGTTCAATATTAGAATTTTTTATAATTTCATCTTTATTTTTATTATCTCAATATATAATAAAAAAAATTTATCCACGCCCGGGTAATTGGACAATTATTTGTTCTAATTCAAAGGAAAACATCAGAAAACATAATCGATCCAATCAATTTCATCAATTGCGCTATATAATATTCGATGTTATAATATATATAATTATATATTGATCCAAATATTCTTTAAATATTATAACAAATCCATTCCGTGCAACGCACGGGCGAAAATACTAGTAATAGATAAAAGAGTTAATTTCATGAATAGTGAGCTTTGTCAATTTTTATCATCAACTAATTACCCTGTTCCAAATTGGCCACAAATTTTATACTAGCAAGATCAGAGCTTACTAACCTTATTAGTAAGTGCTTATAAACTTTGATCGATCCGGAGATGAACACTACTTTGAGTTGATTGAAAGAATTAACTTGTCAAAGATTATAATTTGCCTGAAATTAGATAGAGATGAAAGAAAAGATTAGATTCACACACACAATTTATAATATAAACTAATTTAATGAACATTACAGAGCCAACAACACAAGAGCAAAAACTAAGCAAACAAGTGAGGAAACAAATGACTTTACTAACAATATTATATTTCAAAAACGACTTACCTCTGATCTGATCTGTAAGTGAATGGCAGAGAAATGAATTTCAGAGTGACTATTCAATATCTATCTTTAAGAAATCTGCAGTTGAAGTAGAAAAAGAGCTGAGGAAGCTAGGAAATGGAGATCAGAGAAGAGAGAGCATTTGGTAAATTGGTAGAAGAAGATATCAGAATGGTTTATATGAAAATATGAGAAGAGTTTGCTGCAGATAATTATGTGATGAGAGATTGATTTTGGGTGGAAGACAGCATATATGGTTTTAGCCCATTTATAGAAAAAGTTACAAGGATATGATGTTCATTTGTTTTGTCGTACATTGATTTTGTTCCCTAGCTTGACTATTATCCAAATGGGGATTCATTTAAATAAATTATATTATTCATTTCTTCATAATTGAACTTTTTTGTGACTATATTACAATGTAGTATTTTACTGAAACACAAAGAGTCAGTAAGAGGCGGCTCGAACCCACCTCTTTTCATATGGGAGTGCACCCGAATGTCACTAGACCACGAGGTATGATCTTACCTTGACTATTCAAATCGAGAAATGAATCATTTTCTTCATTTAAATTATTTACTGCTTAATAATTGACCTACCTTATCCATTGACCTACCAAATTCACAGAATAATTTTTTGCTGTTTGCGAAGTAGGCTGGAGATCAGTTCAATCAATTGTACAGTGAACCAGGATCCATCGAATATTATGTTAGTTTAGTTCAACACAATTATCAAATGAAACTGTAGTAGAGTTAAAATAATACTTTAATATTACTAAAATGAAACTAGTATGTGAGAAAAATAAAGCTAAAAAACAGAGCTAATGCAATAATGTATATTGTCAAATGAAACTGTAGTAGAATTAAAATGATATTTTAGTATTGCTATAATGAAACTTGTGTGTGAAAATTTAAACTAAAAATCACAACGCATGCAATAACATATATTATGTTCAAAATGAAACCAAAAAAATAGAGCACATGCAATAATGTATATTAACAAATGAAATTGTTGCATAATTAAAATGATACTTTAATGTTATAATAAAACTAGTGTGTGTGAAAAATGAAACTAAAAAACAAAACAATATTATCAAATTAAACGGAATTATAATTAAAATGATACGATGTCCTTTTACATTATAGTTCATGTGTCATTAATTAATTAGTTACTATTTTTTTTATTAGTGGTACGGTGGGTTAGTGAATTCATGGCACCCAATGAGTGAAAGCCATTTCAAGAGGAAAATCTAGGAGGTGGACGCACTTAGGAGGCGGATGCACTTGTGGAGGCGGACACATGGAGGAGGTGGACGCATGGAGGAAGTGGACGCACTTGAGGAGGTGAACGCGTGGAGGTGGACTCACTTAGGAGGCAGACGCATGGAGGTGGACGCACAATTGGCCGAGGCGCGGCCGAGGCGTTGAATTGCGACCGAGGCAGCCTCGCATTGCCAAGGCGGCTGAGGCCTTGTGTTCTCTCTCTCCGCGGGGACTCCACCTCTACTTTTAAGGAGGCAATGGGGGAGCTGGCCTTGCATCCCTGCCACTAGCTGAGCCAGCGTCGCCGCTGTTGACGCCTGTTGAATGACTTGGGCAGTTTCTTGGAAGTCCACGGCCTGAACGGGAATGCGGCCTCCATCCACGATTGTTGTTTAGTTGGCTACGAAGATCCCCTTCGCGGTCGTAGTTGCCGTTGCAGTTCAAGTAACGGGAACCATGGAAGCTGCTAGATCTGATCGTGTCATTTCTAGTGACAAGCTAGTTTGTGAAATTTTGCTTGATATTTGATCTCGCTTGTCAATGAAAGCACTAATGACTGTAAGAATGTTACCGGTGTATATTTGATAAGTAATAACAGTAGTTTTAGTACAAGAATGTTTGTGTGTGTGTCAGAAAACAGAGCCCCCTCCCCTACAACAGAGTTCACTATTTATACCTATGAGTGCTACGACCCGGCCTTATGTGAGTGTAACCGACAGTTAATGCCTATACTAAGTGCGGTTATAACAACAAGCTAAGGTGCCGTTGGAGGAAATTCTCTTCAATATGCCGTGCTTGTGTAACGGGTGACCGTTTGACTTCTCAGCGTCCGCTTGTCCGCTTGTGGTTCGGGTCGGGTGCTTATTCAATTACACTGTCAGAGTGAAAAGAAGGCAATGCAATTGCCTTCTTTATAGATTTCTGGTCAAAACAAAAGAAGATATTCTAATTACCTTCTTTTCAAGTTGAAAAAAAAAAAAAAAAGCATTAGTACTCTCCACAATATTATCTAGGTTTTGAATTTTACATAATTTTGTTCAAATCATGTCAAATTTACACAATTATGGATATGTCTCCATGATTGCCCCTAATGTCTTGACCTTATCTTCTTAACCATTAAATGTGGCTGCAGCCTTTTTCATCATTTAAATTATTGTTCAATATAGGACAGAAATTATTAATTTGTGTTGGACCAGAACTGTTATTGAAATTATAGAGGTCAATTGTGTGGAGTGTGGACACATCATGCATGCCCTTGTGAAGAAAAGCTGTTTGCGGAGTAGGCCAGAGATGCAGTTGATCAATCAGCTCTTATGGAAAATTATTGCACGGATACGTGGACCATAATGTAATATACTAAAAGTATATTACATTTTTAATATACAAAAAAGTATATTATTTATGTATTGAGTTTACATTATTTCATAATATATATTTTTAATATATACTCAAATAAGGTACTTTATGTATATAAATAATGATGTTACTTTTAATATATTAAAATGTATTTTTTATTATTTATGGTTCGCACAAATGTGTAGATCATAGTCCATGGAATAATGATCATGCATGGCCCATAAAGCGTTATGTGGATCTTAGTCTAGTACGATTATCAAATGAAACTATAATACAATTAAAATGGTTTAGACTAATCCTCGTTCGTAATGAGCCGGCTCACTTAAAGTGCAAAGTGTTATTTTTAAATGTTAGAAATATAGCGGAATAATGCGGGAATAATAAAAAATCAAGGTTGCAAACATCGCTAGGCGCCTAGGTTTTTTTTTTTTTTTTTAATTTAAAAAAATATTTTAAGAGTTAATAATTGTAAAGTGTTTAATATTGTAAGCCTTTACACTTTAATAGTTAAATATTTAATACTTATTAAGTTATTACTTATTAGTTATTATTTATTAATTATTAGTTCATTACTTATTAGTTTAATTTAATTATTACGTATTATTTTATTAAGTTATTACTTATTATTAGACTATTAGAGTATTAGTTAATTTAATAGTTTAAATGTTTCATATTTATAATTTTTTTAATTAAAAAAAAAAAAAAAAAAAAAAAAAAAAAAAAAAGGAGAGAGAGCCGGCCGACTGGCCTAGGCGGCCCAAGTGCCCGGCCTAGGCGGCCCAGGCGGGCTAGGCGCCCGGCCGCGGAGGAGGCCGATTTCGGCCTTCCTCGACGCGGCCGGGCGCCGCCTAGTGCCTAGGCGCCGATTAATCGGCGCTTAGGCGCGATTTTTGCAACACTGTAAAAAATTGAGAATTATAGATGTTAAATAATATAAATAAGAAAAATATATAATGACAAATAAATTAAATACTAAAATGGGAAAAGTATAAGTGTGTATATATATATATATATATATATATATATATATATATATTGAATAAAGAGGCAATGTCCCACTGGGATCGAATCTGTGACCTCTCACTTGAGAGGGCCACAGCTATGCCGTTTGACCACAAGGTCTTTGTGAACTAGACTAATTATATAGTAAAGAATGCGAGAGTTTTGTGGCATGCAGCGGAGAAGCGACACAATCGGTGCAACGTGGAGAAGTGTAAGAGATTGCATGCATGCAACGTGGAGTAGTTTGTGGATGACTCATTCTTTATGGATTTGAGACATAAAATGTATTATATCTTAACATTAAATAATAGTGAAGAAAATTTGTTATCACTTATGGTGTGCACTGATTAAACCACACACCTATGTGATTACTACATTTTCGTTTGAATGGAAGTATGATGTGGGCGATAGTGGTGGACAAATTTGCTTTTGGAAAGATAAGATTGATTGTTGCTTTTGGAAAATTAAAAAAAAAAAAAAAAGTCATTGCTTTTAGGTAGTGGCAGACAAACAGATTTGTGATAAAGAAAAAAAGTAATTGCTTTTGGAAATAATGGAGTTATCAGTATCAAAATCACTAAACTCATTATACATAAATTATACTATTACTTACTTAAGTGAAGTTGATTAGTATAAAAAGAACTAAACTCACTATTATCAATCATAATCCACTTACCCAAACACTCTTTCCAGGACAACTGATCATTGTTTTGTTAGACTTTAGTTGTTAATTAATAGTTTTGCTGCAATGAATGGTCTTCGATCACTGTATTTAATACCCTTATATTGCTGAGTTGATGACGTGTAAGTGACACACTCATGGCAAATATTTTTTATGGAAAATGTTTTCTTAAGAGTGCAGTAAAATGGTGTTTTATGTTATTTGATTGGATGGAAAATATTTTTAATTGGAAAATATTTTGTTAAGAATGAGGAAAATATTTCCCTAACTCATCTTAGTTATTTTGTTTTCCATTGAAAACAAGTATGACACTATTATCTAGACTGATTTTTTAATGAGGAAAACAAAGTATTAGCTAGATTGATTTTTTCATACGAGAAAGGGTATAAAAATATATATAATAATTTAATATAACATGTTGCTTTTTAAAAATATATATAATAATTTAATATAACATGTTGCTTTTTAGTTCCCAGCGAAGCGGAGCACCCGTCCGAGTTAAGTTTAATTTCTAGATGTGAGAGAACTTTGCATTTTTAAAATTATTTTGTAAATATTAGTTAGTTTAAATTGATAAATGTAATGACATTTTACTAAACTGAAAATTTTAAAAGTAATTTTTTTTTAGGTTGTGGACAGAGCTGGGCCAAAAAAAATTGTTATTTAAGTTAGTCCCGTCTTATGTGTTTTCCTTTGATCAAAATTGATATTCCTTTGTTGCCTTATTTTCTTTGCATAGCCCAACATTGAAAATTTTGAAGAATTTTCACAAAACAGACGGCCCCTAAAAGAAAAAAAGAGTAAATTAACGGAAAAAGGAACGGCAAATCACAAATTATTGTGTAGACCACTACGTTGTTTTGAAGTTTAAAAAAAAAATTATGTTAGTCAATAATGATGTTTGTTCAGCCATTTATAATAATGAACTTTTTGGGGTAAAATAATACGGTATATTTTATGAGTTAAAATAATTTTTTATAAGTTACCTTCGAAAAGTTATCCATTATTGGTTTGAATAATGTACCTTTGAAAAGTTTTATAATTGACTTGTATTTTATGAGTTATAAAATGTATCTTTAATAAGCTCTCAAGTGTTGATGAACTGACCATTATGTGTTTAAATAATGGGCATTATGAGTTGGAATAATGTAATTTATACTACCTCCGTCCCATTTTGTTTGTCTGATTCGGTTAACGAGGCTTGACTGAAGTTATTTTTAATTCAATTTTTTATAATATTAAATTTAGTATTAATATATAAAATTTATATATTTAAAAACTACGTTAAAAGTACTATTAAACACAAAAAATCAAATTTAAAAATATTTAAAAATTACTAAAGAAAATAAACAATGAAGAAAGAGTTGATTTGACCAATGAATAGTAAACAGGACAAGTAAAATGAGACAGAAGGAATATGTTAAATTATAAATTCTGAGAGATAATGTATTTTATGAGTTACAATGAGGAAACAATGTCATTTTATACCGTAATCCATGCAATAACACAATTGAAAAGGAACATCTCACTCTCGAAATGGAAGGATTAAAGATGAATCCTTTGTTTTTTTTGAGTCCGCGGGAAATGTATGTTCTTCTGATGCAAATTAAAATTGTGAAATGGAACCAAATCATTTTGGAGATTAAATGGTGATGCGAATTTGCAAAGGGAGATTGGAAATTGTTGGGGTGGATTAATGTGCATGTAGAAGGTGATAGATGAACTTTGCAAATGAACCATCAAGTTTGAGGGAATAGATGTAAAGGCATACAATCTGATCTCCTCTGATCTGAAAATGAAAATCCCAAACAAAAACTGGGAGGGAGGAGAAGTCAAAGTAAACTAAACTGTACCCCTAGTGTAATTGTGGGAGATTCCAAGCGACTCAGAAAACACTTGAAGAAGAGTGCCTCACTGCCATAAATATACATATTAATCTAACACCAAAAACTAAACAATTTCCTTTGTGTATGGCTAACATGGAACTTGGAGACTCAAAGGCTGATGATTGATTGATTCTAAGGAATATTTCAAACATTACATTATATGATTTGTAAAGTTGCAAATCAGTATAATAGTACTATAGTGGGGTAACCTAAACTCTATGTGGATCCACAACAAAATGAATTTGAGATACTATGTGGATCCAAGCTAAAATGGATTTCATGCATTACACCCTACAAACATGCTTATTCAATTTCAGTTTTTTTTTTTAATAGTAAATCACAAACATATTTTTCAAATGCATTTCACAATTATAAATGTATTTTTATGTAAAAATAAAAATAAAATATTTTGACAAATTAAATGTTACATCAAACACATTTCCCTAAAATAAATGTGTTTAATGTCAAATTTTATTTTAGGAAATAATTTTAAAAAATAAAATAAAATAGAAAAGCATCAAACACATAGGATATGGGTTTCTAACCAGAGCCAACTCAAACAGATTTGACAGAGTAGTTTTACCCATTTTTGCCCATGAGGCATGAAATTGAAATGTTTCTATTTCTGTCAAAACCCTGAATAATCTATGATTGCTATTTATGTTGCTTGTTCAAACAGTTAAATATTTGGTTTGGGTTTATGCAAACAAAAAAAAAATCATATAAGATGAGATGATCATCCAGTCATCTGTCTCCATAGAAGTAGAATTGCTAATACGGAGGGAGGGAAGGGTGTATCCAGGAGACCAGGACTGGGAGGAACAATCTTTTTCACAATTGAAGGGGAAGGGCTAAACTCACGTACCATGTCGCAGCAACTTGAGAAAGTGTCTACAACTCTTCCTTAGCTGCTGCAATGCCTTTCTGTACTTTCTGTACAAAGTCAAGTTAATGCAGTTGTTGTTTACTTCTTGCTCGAGAAATAAATGCCAGACAATATGGCTGCCCCTGCAACTGCCACTCCAACTGTCGTCAAAATTTTCTTGACAGATACAGCAGGTTTCTGGGCAGGTAAGCTAAGCAGTTCCTTCACCTGTAAAGGAGCAATAAAACACGTACTTTTCTCTGGGTCTAACAAACAACAACCGGCGTTTTATGTGAAGAACTCTAGATGGAAAACCAAACTACCATGCTTTCAAAATATTTTTAGTTTTAATTTTTAAATTCTTAATTAATGGTGTAACAAATCCCCTCGAGGATTCTTCAACTATTCACAATTACAAAATGTAAGCTAACCTCAATGGGTTGCTGCCAGTACTTCTGCATTCCAAGTAGGTGGCCTTTTCCAACAACAGCCAGGACGGAATTATGTTCCCGTGCAACCCTAAGCAGTGTTGATGCCATATACCTGATAAAGAAACATAATTTGAGACATAGTAAGATACTCTTGAGTAAAGTGGGTCCAACCATCACACTGATTTATTTTTGTTTTGAAAAGTGGGCCCAATTCGAATCTTATATTTATACGGAGCATATTGTATATAGATATAATAAAGGGATGGATTAAGAAGGCCTACAGCAGTTATGGAACCAAAGGGGAAGGGTTAAAGAGGCCTACAGAAACGAGTACCATATAAGACAGCTCAGTGTAGAGAACTTACTGATCTCGCTCATGCACTAGGGTCTCCATAAGAGTGGGGAACTGTTTGCTCATTTCTTGAATAACAAGAGTCAGCATATCAACATCATCCATTTCTTTCAACTGCATAGAAACAAACGTTTACCACCATTAAGTCAATAACATAATAATATACATTTGTTGTTTCAATCTGATTTTATTATGTACAAGAAGCCATCATCGCAATAATATAGGAGAAGGCATACCATTCTGTTGAGATCCTCGGGACTTGGTAAAAAGACTGCCTGAAACATTAAGGAGTAAACTAATTTTGTCTTGTGCCAGAGTGGCATTCTTGCCCACGTCCTTCGCAGTGTCACCTGCAGTAGAATTTTCATACAGTTGTTCAACAAGTTTAGCAGTGGAGTTAACATAATAATGACATATTTAAAGATCATTATCTTTGTTTTCAGAATCTGGTGGACAAGGAGATAATATGAAAACAGGAAAATGTAAAATAATATAACAGTGGTAAAAGGGAATACAATTGAGCTCATAAAGGAGGGCTGATGAAAATACACAACAGGGTCACTCAGCAGTCAAATTTCATTCTCTATATAATGAAGAGGTCTTATGGCAATTGAGACCGAGTCTAAATTGACAAATCGTGGTATTCCGGCATTGGTGAGCAGAAATGGATTAAGAATTATTGTTTATAAGGACTCCAAAGATGAAGTTATTACTTATTATAGGTCATGGTTCTAGAAAATGAAATACTAAATATTAGCAGAAAAAAAATTATACTGAGTAAATATTATTAAAGCACATAGGCCATAAGTGGTTTAGATGAAGACACTAAACAAAATATTTTGGGAGGAGGAATTAGACTTATATTTCAACTAATTCTGGAAGAAAAGGTTTTCCTCAGTGAATTGCATAGAAACTTAAAGGTTCATGGCTTTGGTGGAGGAAGGCAAGACTATCTTGAAGATTGCTCTCCTATTACTTCGGAAATGAGAAAATCACTAACCTGGACCGGGCGGTCACCAAGAATCACCTTGCCACCATACTTCATTGCTTCTTCATATGCAACACGGAACTCAGCCCCAGGAAAAACCTCAAGCTTACTAGCAACCTAACAGTATATAGCAAGTTGGTTTAAGGGTACTGCTTTGACAACAAAAGCTGAGTAACCCAATATGAAAACTAGATAGTCAAACTGAGGTAGTTATCATGCCTTTGCAAGAAACCAGCTATAAAGAATTGCAAATAAGTTATGATTTTTCTTCCACATTTCCACCATTTCTCCCATTGTTGGTATCTGGCAAAACCAATGGCAATGTCTATTAGAAAACACATATCCAAAGGTCAAAAATTGAAAGCAATAAACAGGAAGGTATAGAAATAGACTCCTATGAAAATAAAGGAACAAAGTTTATATGCAAATAAACAACATACTATCATCCAGCATACTTAAGCAGAAGTCTAATACACTAAACCTATACATAGCAAAGATATTTCTCTAAAATTAAAACAGACAAAAGACAGAATTAATAGTACAAGAGTTGTGTAAAAGTAAAGCTAAAGTAGATGAGGGATCTCAAACTAGTCAACACTTCCCCATTTTATCTTTTCTCCCTGGGGAGCTGTAGAGCATCTAAAATCTCTAAGCAAAATACTATGACAAAACAGTTAAGCAAAAATAAATTAAATAACTGCACAAAAGTTTAAAATTAAAAAAGACAGAGACTATTCATGTCCACTTTTATCCCTAGTGCAAAATGCATTCCAAAGTAGTTAAAGATATGAGAAGTTGAGAACAGACCTTTAAATTTTGAGGGGTAAGTATAGCAATACGACTTGAACATAACTCCAAAAAGACGACCTGCAATCAACCATCCAGAATAATTTTACTACAGAAGTTAGGTGAAAAGGATAAAAATAACACCTAATATACTGATCTAAACTGCAGATAGATGAACTATTTAAAGTGCTTTTGAGTTTCAAGAGATTAGTACCTGTGGTTTTAAGAAATTGATTGCAGCTCGGACTTCTTCACAGGATTCCTGAATACATACAAGAACTCCCATGTCAATTAGATTTTCTATAATGATCTATTCCCAAATATATCTTCCTTAACACATTTTAGATCCTAAAAATTTAATTTAAGCCTCAAATGAAAAGGTATTTACCACTGACAAAAGAAGAAACTTAACAACAAAGAAAGCAAAAATCTAAAAAGGCCATTAGCATGTCCTCATTGTCTAAATGTATCAATCCAATCAGTGTTTTCAAAGTGTATATCAAATGGGAACTGACTGTTCAATATTTGTTCCCCATTTTACTTCTGCATCACTTTCACTGTTTCTCCCAATTTAGGGCACAATCCAAGAACAAGAGGTGCTGATAAATTAGCATCACCACGTCCTCGAATTGTGTGGGTAGTGGTTAGATGATCATCCAATTGTGTGAGCATGTCACTATCAACTTGACAACCAAGTGCTTTCTTTAGGGGAAAAAAACATACTAAAAACACCTGAGCAGAGGCAAAAACAAAAAAAAAAAAAAAAAAAAAAGGGAATTGAACAACACTGCATCTAGAGGAAAATTTCCAAAACCAGATTCTTATATTTCCTATGGAACTATCGGACAAATCCAAAAATAAAATATACAGAATTCTTCATTGGTCAAGAAATGAGAAAAAATTGCACATTCATATCCAAATAAAACTGCAAAAAGGATAAATATCTGCAATTGACATTTCTACCAAAATTGTGCAATTGCTTCTCAATAAGATACCACCAAACATCCCAAAACAACAAGCAATACCAGGAGAAACACTGCTACACATAAAGGTCAGTATTCCCATTGATCTCTCATAACGCCCAAGCTCAAATTCAACTTTTTATAACCTAAACATAATTTTAACAAATAAAAACTCCAAAAACAGTTTCCAAGTGCCAGAGACAATGGAAACTACATTCATCCCCAATTTTCAGCAGAAAATAACCATAAACTATAAATGCAAAATCAGGATTTACCGAAGACACGTGAGCAGTGCCGAGCAAGTACACATCGCAAGCACCCCCTTCAGCAGACGAATCGCAATTGAGCATAACCACACTCTTCGACAGCTCCTCCGGCAGCATCTTCCTCATATAGCCTTGTGGCTCAACTTCCTCGACGGCGGCATCCGCCACGACACTTTCCTCCGAACCTTCGGGCTGAAAATTGGAGTCCGCTACCGCTCCGGCTCCGGCTCCAGCTCCATCCACGTGAACAAAATCCTCGATTCCGGAAGCCGACAAGGGATGAGAGTCCATCGCGTCGGCGCACAACGGCGGTCGGGAATGGCGTAGGGATTGCGTCGAGGGAGGCTTAGGGATGAGAGAAACAGCGGCGAGAGATCTGAGGTGGGAGAATCGACGCAGAGACGGGGCGGCGAGTGAGAGGATGCGGGTTGACTCGGACGAGTTGAGGAAAGCGAGCGGAGTGCGAATCAGTCGATGCATGAATTTTTGGAGTTTCGAAATCTGTTTTCCAGAAAATATTATCGGAGAGGTAACCGTCGAGGAGGAGTATATGTTTGTACTTTCCGCCTTGATTTGACTTCATACCGACACGTGTCCTTGTCGGGTTTTTCTTGGCATTTCTTAATTCGTACTGCATTTTCTTTTTCTTTTGAAAAACATATTCTCATTTTCTACTTTAACTTTTACTCCTACACTTACTTTTTTTGAGAAGAAACAAAGTTATTCATTAAAATCCAAATTTAAAACTGTACAAAGATAGGCAAGAGGATTTGTCCACTACTCCCCGCAACCAGACCTAGACGCAAACTTCTTAGCAAAATCATGAACTGCGAAGTTTGTTGATCACTTAACAAATGATATAGAAACTTGAGAGAGATCTCTCAATAAGTGTTCAATATCTCTAACAACAAGGTGCAAGTAAGAATCCCCTCTATAATGGTTTAAATGTTGAGCAACTAAGAGAGAATCTGTTTTTACTAGTAAGAATCTCCTTGATCCAACTGAGTGCTTCCTTAATAACGGTTGCTTCTGTGTCCCTTGGTGTGTAGAGGCCTTCCCGCTGTATTCCTCTTGCAGCTATGAAACCACCCCATTCATCCATGATGCTATTGAATCCCATCCTCATATTATCTTTGTCAATGGCTGCATCAATATTCAATTTTGTAAAGCCTGTTGAGGTTTCTTCCATTTTACTACCTCATTGCATTGGATTGTATTATTGGTAGTCAAAACTATGGAAGCTTTCACACATTCCTCAATGAAGTTTCTTGCCTTAATGAATGTGGAACAAGCTAATTGTGTTTTTCCATTCTGCTAGAGTATATTATTTCGAATTTTCCATATTTCCCAGCAAATAGCAATTATTAATATCCAAGGATAAGGGAAGAGAGTTTTGATAGAACTAATCATGAAAGGGCAGCTGCAAGTTATTCTGAAGATGAAGACCCATCAGACTCCAACATTCTTTGCCAAAGATGCAATCAGTAAAAAAATGTCTAGTTGATTCCTTATCCTTATTGCATAGAGGCCAGATGTCATCACAATTAACTTCTGTCATTTTTAAAAGGTCTTTGGTTGGAAGGCAACCTGCACAAACTTGCCAAAAGAAAATTTTCATTTTGGTAGGGATTTTAAATGAAGTCCAGTTCATTTTTTCCTCCTGTCGAATGAAGTGTTCCTCTCAGAATCTTATAACAACTTTTAAGAGTGAAATTTTCATATTCTTCGGGAGCCCAAATCACGTTATCAATTGGTTGATGTCTTGCCAAAGGGGTTTTTAGGATTAGATCAGCATCTCTAGAGTAAAAAATTGATATGATTTCTTCATCCCGACTGTTGACTCTTGGATCAATGAGTGCATCCATCGTAGCATTTTCCATTAGGGGATACTGGAAAGAAGTGGTTTTAGGGTTCTCCTTGTCAGGTAGCCAATTGTTGCACCAGATCTGAATCTAATTCCCTCTTCCCACTCTCCATCTACTGTGCTTTTTGATAATATCTTCGGTTTCTAGCAAACTACTCCAAACAAAAAAAATGTTAATAAAAGTTCAATTGATTAGCTATCGATGGTCACTTTCTCTAGTAGACCGTGACCATTCACTATCAATGGCAATTGCTACTGAAGCACAAAAAGTCAATATCGCCTCTACTGGGACTCGAACTCACCCTTCTATATGGAAGTGCAACCAGGTGTCATTAGACCACTAGGCCTTAACAATGTTTAAGGGTCTATTTGACCTTTTTCAATTTTTTTTTAATAAATATTGACATGCCGCCATATTTTATCTTAGATTTACTAGATAATTAATTTAATTGTAACAATTTAACAAGTTATTAGTTTAAGCTTAATTGTAACTTTTAAAAGTTAAATATCTAATTACTTTTTTGTTTTAAAACTCAATGATTTATTTAACAATTTTTTCTCTAATTAAAAATAATAATTATATAGTTAATGACTTTTTTATACAAATTTATAATGCAAATACCACGAAGTTAGGCATTATAAAAAAAATTCAAAAAAATATTATTCTTCTCAAAATTTAATTATTAATAATTAATTTTGAAAAAAAAAAGAGAGTTAAATAAGCTCTCTAATTTTTTAGAATGTTAAACCTTAAAAAGTCAGAGTTTTCTAATTTTTCACCACTGCTATGACGCTATCATCGTAGCCACCTTGTCGTCACCATCACACGCCAAGTTTGCCATCACCTTTCTCAAATTTGAAAAAAGTGAAAGCGACCTTTCTAACACCTTCCTTAAATAAAGAAGGTGATCAATTATAGTCAGTCACGTTATTATAATTTTGACGATAATTTCAATCACATCATTGTAATTTTACTAGTATTTTATTGATTACCAATAAACAAGATTTAGATGGATGCTTTTATTGAGCTTGAATATTTTGTTAAATTGTTTTAAAGTTTGAGAGTTTATTAGACATTTTCATTTTATAAATTTTAGCATGGCATTAAAACTCTATTACCCAAAAAGTAAATTAAATATTTCATTAAAAGGGTATATTAAGAAACAAATTTATTAAATGAAATGTACTACACTTTTATCAAAATGATCGTCAGCGTTTTAAAAATTGTCATCTCACCTAATTTGGTAAAATAATAATTACAATTCAAATGGCATTTAATTTTTTTGAAAGAAATGGCATTTAATTAATCAACCAATAACAAAATATAGAACATTATTTCATCATCAACCTATTGAAATGGCAAGACCTTTATTTTAATAGACAAGATTGGTTAATTTTTAATATATTGAAAGTTATTTTTAAGGTACTACAAATTCATTTTGACTTGGAATATAGTAACCCCACACTAAAAATGAATTTGTATTAAAATATAATAATAAAGAGAAATTTCACTTTTGATCCCCTAATTATTATACTTGAGTCACATTTAGTCAATGACTATTAGAATTTTCTAATTAGATGCATGACTACGTAATTTGTATCACATTTGATTCCGCCGTCCAATTTCCAAACCAATTAACCAATTATTGCCAAAAGTGCTCCTTCCGAAAAGAGCACTACATTTGCTTTTTCCGAAAGAAGCACTACATCTACGGATGGAGTCATGGAGCACTACATTTACTTCCTTTGGAAAGAGCGCTGCATTTGCTTCTTTTGGAAGGAGCACTTCCAACAATAGTTGGTTGGAAAATTGGACGGCAAAACCAAATATAATACAAATTACACAATCATGCACCTAATTAGAAAATTCTAATAGTCATGAATGAAATGTGTTTCATGTATAATAGTAAGGAGACCTAAAACCAAACCTAGAGTATTCAAGGCAAATTTCATTATTGTAAAATCAGGCAATAGAAGCACTAAAATTTGGAACAGAGGAACTCATAGATACCAAAAGAGTAAATGGGAAAAATCCGAAAATGGTGTGCATTGTTCACCAGATTGTAACTAGAAGTTCATCGAAGCATATATGAGACATCAGAATTCCATACACTACAGAAAGCGGATAAATCCTTGTGCTCAAAATGAAGCATAGCAAACTTGTTAGGGATTAATATACCTGCTATACAGAACTCTATCCCTTCCCCTTCTCCAGCCTGCCGTGCCAATCATTGTACCTAGAATTGTATAGTAGCTCGGGGCTTCCTAGTCCTACTAAATTGAGACGATGCACAAGAATATATACCAATACTACAACTTGGAGTATCATAGTTAGGGAAGTAAATGTTAAACAATATCCACCTCCACTGTCTCTTCGTCAACCCCATCTATGTCCACATTCTCGTCTTCACCCTTGAGCTGCAAGTGAAATTGTTACTACCTTTGGATTGTGCAGTGTAAGAAAATGATGATAGTAATAAACCTAGATTACTAGAGTATAGAGTTAAGAGGAAGAAAATTGGTCAAAAGTAGTAAAGGCCGCCTAATGCTAGAGTAGTGTGTGTTTAATTAGCTGACCTGTGGATATGCGTCTTTAGAGATCGGGGGCGGTGGTGGGGGTGGTAGAAAAGGGAACTTTGTGACATTAGAAACAGCTTCCTTTCCAGATACTGCAGCAGAATTTCCAAACATCTCACGCTTTTCCTCCATGTCAACAATTTCAACATCTTCATCTGTTGCATGAGCTGCCAAGCCTGTTGGAGGCAACAAAAGGCAGGCATCCGAGAAAACCTTGGGCTGCAGAATTTCAAGGAGCAAATCATTTCGATGTCCCATAAAAGACAAAAAGATTATCTATTCAATGCTATACAGCTATAGGATGCAAAATAGTCTAGCTGCTTGCATACATTGGCACCAACTACATGACATTTTATCATCTTTAACATTTACACATCTTACTCTCCTGAATTTGTTATCAGCTTAAAGGTGACAACCAGCAAAATAACTGAAAATAGTAGGCACAGCATCTGAAACCACCTTCTCAACACATTTAAAGCATAAAACAAGGAAAATTTTAAGACATTTTAAAAAAATAGAGTGGACAGATATAGATGATTTGTTCATCAATGGATTCAGTAATCAAAGAACTGGGGAGAATTTGAAGCACCTTTTCCACCAATGTTGTGTTAGTAGAATGATCTATCCCCCTTTTAGGCCTGTCTTCATTTGCCGTAACCTGATAACCATTTTTCCTATTGATATCTGCTTTAGCTTTCTTGTCATTACTAGATTGAATCTGAAGCACATTTCTTCGAGATAGATTTTCCAATCTTATCTTTTCCATGCTAGCTCCTCCTTTTGATGCATTACCTATGAAAAAGAATAGCCAGAAATTCAAACAAATGAAGAAGTCATGTTTGTATAAACTAAAGAAAGAATGGGAGAAAAGGAGGAATGTGAGAATTATGACACCAACTTACAAACAAACAAGTCACTGACAACGCACATATCCAAATCAATACAAATGTTATTAGTAAAGGCAGATTATCTAACTTTGCATCTTATCCAAGTAAATTCAGAATACCCAAAAAAAAACAGAAACAGGACATCTGCTTTTTAAGGTTCTTCAAAGGGAAATCTCAGACTTGGTGAGAGGGGGATTATGGAGTTATAGAAATTGGGAACATCTGGTTTTATAAGTGTGCATGTTTTCTCTAAATATATAGTATATTAACCAATGCAATTATACAGAATGTTCATACAGGCAGAAATGATCAATGAAGTCAACATAATATGAAGCTTAGTTAGCAGTACAGCTGCCAACTTATAACAAGTACAAAGCCAATTATCATGGAATGATGACATGGTAAAACAGAGATGAGCCAGAACCATGAGAACCAGATCTGAGAAAAGAGTTGATATTCCATTCATTATGTGCTCTTCCTAAATGTGAGGAATAAAAGATGTGGAAATAGATGCTTGATTATGGTTGTTAATAACACAAAGAGGTTTTAAAGAAACAAGGGCCTTCCACCTTTGTCCAAGATCCACAAAGCTTACTCTAAAAATAATTAAAAAGAAAAAAGAAATTCAGAACACTAGCATGCATATAACAAGCAAACTGAAAATTAACGACATGATTCAGAAGCTTTTTATAGTTAACAGCCGCAAAGAATTTTTTCCTTAAGATTACAATTATCATAAGAATTTTACAGTTATTTGTTCATAGGTATATTTAATAATCATTTACTCTCATGCCTACCTTGATCTGATGCTTCCACAGCTCCCAAGCTCACTCGTGACCTTTTCTTATGTGGGGACATGTTCTTTTTCATCCCACCATAGGTAGTAGGAAAAATACCTACAGCTTCTCCATCAGTCATTATGTTCATGCTTAAATCATCTCCACTTGCACCAGCATTTGAGCAAAGTTTTTCACCAAGCTTTTGAAGTTGAGCATCTGACCTATAGGAGTATATAATCTCTACTGAGTCTATAATAGGGAACTTAACAAAGAAAACACAGGTCCAACACAATCAAACACCATCACACAAAGAATTAATAAAGGTGAGAGCAAAAGCAATCTCTGAAGAAAAAAAAAATGATTTCTACAGCTGAAGGATACCTCTTGACTTCATCTTGTAAACGAGAGAGACGTTTATGTGCCTCAGTGAACTTCTTAATTTTTGATGTAATCCTTGAAATTGAACAAACCATAAAATAAAAAGGATGCCAAAGAAATGAATACATCGTCTACAAGAGCACTTCAAATGTAAGTCGTAAGATGACAAAGGCAAGATTCTCTCCAGCTCAAGCAATCACCTTTTACATTCTTCTTTTTCCTTGAACAACTGCATTTCAAGCTCTTGAACTTTCAAGGTCAGATTGTCTGCATCTCGAGATTTATCTTCCAGGTAAACCTTACAACAATCAAAACTGAGATTGAGATTACAATTCAATAAGGTACGTTCTAATTCCAACCAATTTCCAATTTAGGAGTTAGGACTACTAAAAGAATAAAGCATCACATGAACAAGAGAAACAGAGAATAAGGATTAGACACAAAAAATTAAAGCCTGCTACTCTTTTCAGGTTTGGTATGAGGTAACTCTACCAAAATATTGCCAGATTAGAAATAAAACTGAAAAAGAGGAGATAGTGGAGCTAAATTCTCTTTACATTTATGAGTGGTGCTTTGAATAAGCATGATGCTGATGTCAGCAAACTGGGAAAAGGCAGGGAAGTCGGTCATTATTTTAAGAAATAGGACAGGCTAGACAGATATCTGATTTTTCGAGGATGGCAAGGCGGCTTAGTGGGGATTGGGCTCTTGATGTAGATGGCGTTTGCAGGGTTACTATGTTTGATCTGTGTAATAGGTCTATCTTGTAAATCAAGCTGTTGATTTATAGGTACTTGGATTGCACCTCCCTTGGCAACATTATTGAGAAAAAAAAAAAAAAAGATACATAAAAAAAAGATAACAGACAGAAAGAGAAACTTCTAATCATCAATATATTCTATAACTAAAGATGCACATGATCAAAACTAACCTCCAATTCTCTTTTGCGGTCATCCAGCATCTTGATTTCAGATTGCAATTGCCTTATCTACAAATTTCAGATTTAAAAATGCTTAAGACACAAAAACAAAGCCGCACATTTGGGATCAAAGGGATCATAACACTGATTATAGGAAATTAAGGATGCCAGGAAATTAGCTCCAAACAAACAACAAAATCTTTCACAAGTTTACCTTAAGGGCATCTTTAGAATCAGCAGATATGCACTTCTTGTTCTTCAAGAGATCTTCAGTCCCATTTGATGTTTGGAGACTTCCAGAGAAGTCACTCGGGCCATCTGGATGCTGCCTCTTTTGGTGTTTTCTACCACAACATAAGAGATTTTTATAATAGTAGACAATAGCAGAGAAAACATGTAGAAGGTTCCTTCATCCTGATGATGGACCCAACGTTTTCAGATCAAACAGATTTTTAAAAAGGATTATGATACTCCAAAAGTTAAGGAAATGAAATGCAATATGCAGTTTATGGTATATACATAAAACTATATCAGTGCTTTCAGATATTTTTTTTGGCAACTCTTTTTTAATGTTTTAGAATCAGGCATTTTATAAACTATTTGTGCTACAACCCCCTTGGGTAACATCTGCATGTGCAACCAAGCTCACAAACAACAAAGGTAATAAACAGCCTGCCTAATGGCATGGATTGTGACTCGAGAGAAATTCACTTTTAACTTTCAAAACAGGTACAGTAATTCCCACAGGTGAAGAAAATGGTATTGGTGAAAGAACCACATGTGCGAGTAAATACATTCATTAAATGTGACTATGTGAGTTTTAACTTCAATGACCCCATGTTGCCCACTTGTGAGTAAATATCCATGTTGATAACCAGATGATATCTTCAAAAGCCAATATCATTTCTGATTGCAACATATAGTGATGGAACTATATGTTCACATGCTCAAGGAGTTAAAGAAAAACCTCAAATACATAATTTGATCAATCTAATATCACCATGTCAATGAAATGAAAGGCATAAATATTTCTGTAGGAAGTTACCTCCTTTTCCCGAGAGACCCAGAAGGACTGTCACCTGAGAGAGTAATTGAAGAAAATATAAGAATAAAAACATAAATAATGACATAACAATTGCTATCTCACATTTCAGAAAGAAAACTTAGAAACTGTCACGTAGACCATGGGAAATTTGCATTTCAAAGTTATGCAATGGTTATCAAAGTAAGTTATTGCTTTCTTGACAGATGTTTATGGATGAAAGAAGTGCTATCAAATAAAATGTAACAAGTTTGATTATCATTTTAGCAATTGTTAACAAGCACAACGCAACCATCAAAAGAACAGTGAATTGGATTAATAGCACAGCATAATAAAAATGGTGAATATGTAATTCTGACCATGGGATGCATGTCTCCCACTTGAATCTCGTTTAGGAGAGTATCTATGCACTGGAGAACGCCTTCTATCAAGCTTCTCTCTCAAATCACCTCGATAGTCCCGCCTTCCTGAAATGAGGACAGAAAAGTATATTCCAGTCAGATAGAGACAGTTACTATATAATATTAGCCAAGTCAAAAAGCCAGCAAACAAGGAATGAGCAATATTCAACTATTAAGCAAGGCTTACCATTATACTGAAATATATGAGAAACATAATAATGAAATTAATATTGCCTTCTTGGAAATACCAAAGATGCCGTAGAAACTATGCTCTCAAATAATACATAGACATAGTTGTACCAGTTTTGAGGTTTACTCCTTTCAAAAAAACCCTTCAAATATCGTAGAAGCAACTGATAAAATATGATAGACTTCATTCTGATCTCGCTGAATAAGAAAACATTGTTATAGCATAGGTCTCTGCTTGCAGCCATTTCAAAGAGAAAGTGTAATCACAGGAAATTTATTGACCTCCTTGGACTAATAGATCCATTGAAGAGATTCCCATTGCAATATCATTCAGAGAGAAGTCACAAGGAAATACCACATTCTGGAAGGATATGCAAATTGTGGATTTTATAGGATATAGCATTTGAATGGTACATCAAGCTGGCAAGTGAGTTATGCATATGGAAGAGATTATGTCCAGAGAAACCTAATTCTGCTCTTGCATGTGCTGCATCTTCTAGATGCATTATGATTAACCAAGATTCCATGAAACAGACCACAAGTAGCATAATGACAACCCAACCAGCAAAATCCTCTCTGATAAAAAATACTAAGTTGTCAGTTAGTCTGTAGTTATTGATGACCAATGTAAAGCCTTAACTTACTATGAGAACCTGAAACACTTCCAATCCATACTCAACAATATGGCCATTCAGGTGACAAATAAATATGATTACAATCCGTAAATACTGCACCCATACACCCACCAATTCGATTTATTTGGCCTTCCATTAGATGGATACATATAAAAGAATAGATAAACTGGCAAGCACAAAATGCTCTTATTTGAGGGTAGGGTGGTAGTTGTAGGGGTTGCTGGGTGGGAATTATGGAGCAATTAAAATATAAAGTAAGTAATGGAATCAATTATTTTAATTAGCACCAACGATATAATGAAAAGAAGCTTAAATTAAAATTACAAACAAACATATTGATACAAAGTAAAACTTTGTAAAGTGTAAACCAAATTCAACGTTCATATACTCTAGAAATCGCAAAACAAAGATGCAAGCATCCCACCAAAATACATAATTAATAAATACTCCGGTAATGAATTCAAATCATCAAATGTAAGAAAGGAATGAAATATTAGCATATTTGTGCACTCTACACGACTGCCAAACACTAAGATTCAAATCAATCAATATCAAATTCATCCATATGCAGAGTAATGGCACCAAAGCCATCTTGTTACAGTAACATAAATTTCAAAGTGGGAGATAGCAATCATAGCACTCTAGTAACGATATGAATTTCATTTCATCAGATATCAAAGAATATTTTTCTCCTTTAGAACACCTCTGGCCTTCATACCACTTCGAAGCATAGCAATTCAACATTGTCTTGTGCTCTCAACATTACACATTAAGACAAATAATTTTCTTAATTTGGCTATTAGCACCCAAAAGAAAAACAAATACTCCGTAACACCTCTGGCCTTCATACCACTTGGAAGCATAGCAATTAAACATTGTCTTATGCTCTCACCATTACACGTTAAGATAAATAGTTCTCTTAATTTGGCTATTAGCACCCAAAAGATAAGCAAATGAAAATGATAATTGAAAACTGGACACCTCCATCAGCAAACTATGAAGCTTAATAAAAAGAATTTGAGAATCATCTCAGAACCTTTCTGCACTAAAACCAAATTGCAGGACTACCTCGAGTGGATAAAGTATCAGAACTATATCAAAACATGTGAACTTTCCTTCTCATTTCAGTAGTTATGTGGTAAATTAGAAACATCCAACAAGAATAAACGCGGAAAAAACCAAGAATTTAATATAATATAGTGGGAAACGAGGATTACCATCGAAGGGAGCGGAGAAGCGGCGGAGCTCGGCGTCGCCGTGGGCAAAGGAGCAGCTTTGGCGGTGGCAGTGGCCTTTCTGATAGAGCACGCATAGCCTGGTTTTGTAGAGCTTCCTTTCAACCATGTCGATGAAAATGTAAGGAGATTAGGGGAGCGCTTCCAAGTTAGATGAAAATAGTTGGGAGCTTCGCAATTGTTCGTTGGCCCATAAACCCTAGTCTTGAGGAGACTCGGAAATCTGGCTACAGAGACGAAGAGAGCATTTTCGGCTTTTAGCTATTCGGAATTCGCCGGAAAAAAAAAACAAAACAAAACAAAAATAATAATGGGTGAATTCATGTAACTCTTATCCATGAAATGAATTTTAGGAGTTTATTTATTTTTCATTTTTATTTGGAAAAAAAAAAGCCTTTTTAAAAACTCTCAATTGTAATATAATATATATTATCAATTTTAAAATAATATTTAAAAACTTGATATATTTTTATTGTTTGAATCTACTAAATATATATTAAGTAAATACTATTATTCGGGAAATTGACTATTTTAGTTGATTATTTATATTTATATTATAGACATCGTCCATGAATTATCAATCTATACAAACTTTTTTTATTTGTATTTGATGGAGCGGGAAACAGGCATTTTGCCTCATTGATCAGTCACATGCACTCATCGATCACTCGCATGCACTATGTAGGAACGCCCAACCTATCGTCCCTTAATTATTCCGTTCAATCGTTGCAAAGGTAGCATTTTTAATCTACCACTAACATATTTTATTACAATTTATAGTGCACTTTAAATTTTCAAATTATTGAATGACGTATTGATTATTTTATAGAATTTTTTTTAATTCTCTCCACTAAAATAAAAGTAATTATTTTTAATATAATCAAAATGAGTGTTTTCAACTTGTGATACAAATAGTACTAAAGATGAGTATTATTTTAGATAAATATGATCAATAAAATTTTTTAAAAAAATCATGTCCTAACAATTTTTATATTAAAATAAACTACGTCTTTTTAATTTGACATTTGATTACCATGGGTAAGTTGATAAATGCGACATTTGATTACCATAGATACCCATATTCCTTATGCTACATTAAAAATTGGTGCCGTTGCTGGGATAGACAATTTGATGATTTTATGTGTTGTTTGTCTACTAGCATTAGTTAAGGAATTTTTAAGAGACATTGTCATATGTTCATAAACTCAAAACTTAATGTTCAAAAACACGTGCGTCACAGGTTTTGGCAGGCGAAACGTTGTCATTTTGGACCAAGCTCAATAACTCAAAATATCATGCCCTAATAGGTTATGATTTTCATGATTTCTCTGATTGTTCAGCATATGCATATATGGACTATAATCCTAAGGTTTCAAATAAGTTTGGCTTTTTTTTTTTTTTTTTTGTTTTTTAACCTGCTCATACAGAAATTAATAAATGACCATAGTCTATCATGACATACCTAAGAAAAATATTCTTTCTCTGAGAATAAATAGGATAAGAAACCATGGGTACCAAGTTGTATAATGGCCAAATTCTTGTGTGATTCCAGACAACATATAAGGATACAAAAACATGATCACCAATCTTCATCTCAACATATTTCCACCAAATTAAGAGTAACCTACGAGATTTCGTGACTCGTGAGATTTCAGCGTTGAAAAAACACTCACTTGAGAAGTAGTAAAAGCGCATAATACTCAGCTCAGTGTCTGATATCCCAAAGGCCCTTGTAATCCATCTCGTCTCGTTACTCTCGTATCATTCATCTTCATTAGAGAAGGTACCCAAGGGAACAACTTCCCTAGCTCCTTACCTAATGGACTGGATTGCTTGTTGTCAATCCCAAATTTTGCTCTTTCTATTGCTTCCATTATATCTTCTCTCGAGACATATTCAGCCCCTGTAATGCGAAATAAAAGACAGAATTGAGACCACAAATATGTAAACCACCTGGCACTAACATATCGTAGCAGCAAATGGACATTACAAACATGAAAACCAATTTTATTATTATTATTTCTGGGTTAGACCACGAGGTGTCCCGACTCCTGAGTAGGCCTTAACTATAAGAAGCACCTTTAAGCCTGTACCATACTCAGACTAATCCCCGTTCGCACTGGGCTGGCCCAATTAAGGGGTAAAGTGCTGGCCATGTTGGTTTTCCATACGAGAGAGGGGGTTAAAACTCCCAACATCTCTTAAGGGATGAGAGTGCACGGCCACTCATGCCAACCTAGCTGGGTTGAAAACCAATTTATTATTAAACTCAAGTTAATAAGTTTAAGGTGTTCAAGGTTTCCCTTTCTTTCTGACAGCAGAGAGAACAGTAATATTTGTAGCGCAATTTCATGATAATAATAATCACGACCCTTTGCAGCGTCTATAAATCAACAGATACGGCAGACAAGAAGGCAGGGTAGAGATGCTAGAAATCAGAAACTCTAAACAGTGTATAATGCATCAATCTAACCTCTACGAGCAGCAAGTAAGGCAGCTTCATTGACTATATTCGCAAGGTCAGCACCCACAAAGCCTTGGGTAAGTGATGCAACTAGGTTACAGATAAGTTCCATATCTTCCTCAAGGGGTAATCCTCTCAAGTGTACAGACAAGATCTTTCTCCGACCATCTTCATCTGGTTCTCCGACAAATATTTTCCTGGAGAATCTCCCAGGTCGACAGAGGGCAGCATCTAAAGCTTCCGGTCTATTCGTTGCAGCGATAACAATGACATTGATATCAGATTCGAATCCATCCATCTCAGTCAGTAGCTAGAGCAGTGGAATGATTATTAATTACCACCCAACAAGTAACATAAGCAATCAATCTTAAATATCACTTGATATAATGTTTCCACCTCCCAATTACAATAGTAAAAAAAAAACCTTTTATGATTTTTTCTTAACAGACACTCAATGTAGAAGTTCATATTAAATACTACTCCGAAATTGCCAACTGATTCTAAATCCAGTTAATGCATTACAAAGTTACCAATTAAACTTATAGAAGTCGTTAAGTACCTGGTTCAATGTTTGGTCTCTTTCATCATTAAAACTTCTGCCACGCTTTCCTCCAACAGCATCAAGCTCATCAATGAATATGATAGAAGGTGCGTTTTTTCTTGCAACTTTAAAGAGGTCCCTGATGCGAGCTGCTCCCCTTCCTACAAAGAGTTCTACAAATTCACTGGCAGAAACAGAGAAAAAGGGTACTCCTGCTTCTCCAGCAACTGCCCGTGCTAGTAATGTTTTTCCTGTACCAGGTGGACCCACAAGTAGGAGACCCCTAGGTAACTTTGCCCCAAGTTTACTGTAGTTTATAGATCCTTGCAAGCACAAAACTATCTACAAACAATAAAATGCACAATTAGCAACTTTAAGAGTAAGTAGCCAGTGAAATCGTCCAGAACATAAAAATGATCCTATGGCTAGCTAACTAGCTAAGTGCAAGAAATTTCAATAGATTCACATGGTGAAAAGTTTGCAGAACAGTTAATAGGTACATGCACATAGTGAAGCATTAACTTTCACTTATAAATGTTACACCTTTTCCACTTTTATTCAAAAAGGACAAGGGCGGCAATAGTCAGTGTATTAAATCATTCAACAAGAGTCAGAAATCTTTGATCGTCACAATGAGACTTACCTCCATAAGTTCCACTTTTGCAGCATCCACACCCTCCACATCACTGAAATTTACCGAATGGTTAGCTGGCCTCCTTTTTTTTGCAGGACTATTGGCAGCAGATATTTGACGGTAGAGAAGCCACATTAGGGGTGTCAAAGGAATCCATAAGGACAACACGGTAATCAGCAAACTCCTCATTGACATAAGCGCCGATTGAGGGGCTGAACTATATGCTGTTCCCTTTTCTCTCATTAGACTAAGAAGAAAACCTTCATCGTGATCAATCTTTCTTGTAGAAAACTGCCACACAGGGGCAGAACTTCTGCCTCTTGACATTTTATTCAAGATGTTACTACCAACTCGATCGCTCCTCACAATCTCATTGCTAGCTCCATCACCAGCTATACTCTCGGATGGAACTGATACTCTATCCTCTGCTGTTTCAGTGCTTTCGAGATTCCCAGGGTCCGTATTATAGTAAATACGACGAGTGCCTTCCTCAAACTGAACATTAGTTACCGAACCACTCTGAAGGCTCGTTACCAAGTCCGAATACGGAACAACTTTTGGAGAAGCCACCGCCGTCAATCTAAGAAACAAGTAACAAATGCCAAGAACAATAGAAATAGACATTGATAGTGTCACTCTCATATTCTTCCTCAGAAATGTCCCAATATTATTTAGGGCTGATCTAACCGAGAATCTTTTCAATCTCCTTGACAATAACCGCAACCTTGGGCGCAATCTCAAAGAAACTCTCCTTCTCCTCCTCCTCACTTCATTACTATCCCTCTGCCTAAAATGTGTCTCTACATTTCTCCTCTCATTTGTTAATGACCTAACCTCTGTGCTACAAAGTAATAATCTTTGCCGAGATTTACAAAAGCTATAATTCAACCCTAACAATGGCGCAGAAAGTGAAGTACTACAATTGGATAAGGAATAAGATATTATTCTACTATTATGCGTCGCCAAAGATTTGGACTTTCCACTATGAAACTTAATTTTTTCTTGGAAAGACAAAAACCCGTCATTTGATATAACAGGAAAAGATGCTGCCATTTTTTTCTATAGCGCACGGAAGAGCGTTTCCATAAATCCAATAAAGTAGACGAGAATTACATCAATAAGCCGTCTTAAAAGCTATGAAAAATCCACGAAACCGACTCATAGTGTGTTGGAGCTTGTAATACCTGTTCCGATTTTGCTTTCCCTGATCTTGGAGCTAGCAAGAGTTCGGATAGAGCGGGCTTTGGTTTCTTCCTGGGGAGATTTTTCTGGTATGGTGTATCCTGAGGATTAGGATTTTTATTACTAACGCAGGGATAGTGAGAAATAGGCCTATTTCAAAACGGGCCAACCCATACTATGCGACTTGACCCGTGAATATTCGGGTAGAGTCAGCTATTTGATAATATATAAATTATATTTTGTGTATCTCATGGTTCATCTTGTAAGTAGTGACAACAATTCAATGTAACCTGGATAGAGAAAATCTAGCTCCGCGGGAATGGAGAATTTTTTCAAAAAACATAGACTGGGATGACATCTCCACCCCAAACGGCTAAACCCGACCCGGAACCCCGTCCTTCGTCCCCAACCCTAAACTGATGAGAACTAATGCTCAGTTTGAGGAAGGCACCAAATAAATCTATCGATGAGAATAATTTGGAGAATTCAAAATTCGCGTGTGCATATGGGGCATGTATTGTATGCATAATTAGTTATGTGTGCATATTAAACATTTGTTGTGTGTAAACATAAGATATGCACACAAGATATGCACACAAGCTTAATATGCACAAGTGAGTTTTGAATCCCCCAATTACACACAACACATGCTTAATATACACACGCAGATTCATGTTAATATACACACGCGAATTTTGAATCCCCCAATTGCACACAGCACATGCCAATTGCCATCTATGCATACGCAAATTTTGAATCCCAAATTAATCTTATCTATAGATCTATTTTTTTAATGCACTATATTGGTTCTCATGTGCCCATGAGAATGGTGGTTCTCAAGACCATATGAAAACACTTTTTTTAAATTAGAACGTGTAAATAAGCATGAATGCACACAATTATGTGCACTCATACTAATTCGCACATTCTCACCTGAAGAGGTGTTATCATTTGAACACAAACATACACACACACACAATTATACACACACACACACTAGGCGGGCATGCCTTACCCTTTTTGCAGAATAGGGTAGGCTAGCTTGGACCACTAAGCCCGTTTTGAGAGCTTTACGTACTCCACATGCATAAAGAGACATTTAGAAATTAAGAAAAGAAAAGAAAATCTCAGTCTAATGATTAATCTCCTTGCCCCTCTATTGTCTTCTTTTTATTTTACATAAATTTCTCCATCTTCTCAGAAGCCAAAACTTCATATCCCAATTTTACAACAAATAATTACACATGATTCAACAAATATAAAGATCTGGCCTTTTTTGCCTTCAGCATTTGCAGCAAGTCAAATCCTTAATTGTAATACACAAACACCATATGAATGAATACCAGAATAATACACAGTGCATGCCTGTTACTTGAAATCTTGCAACTGCAAGGCAATAAAGATGAGCATGACCCTTGAACAAAGTTTTAAAATCCAAAGAGAGAGACCCTAAAAGCAAGTGCAAAATGTATCGAAATAATCCTTTTTTGCTACTTTTGCGCAGGCTAATTAAACGCATCCGAAGAACTGCTCCAAGGAGGGTGAGTTGAAAACGTTTGCGGCCATTCGTTCTGGCTTGGTGGGTGAGATGTGAAGCTGGTATTTGATGAATCTCTGCACCCATTATTGGAAGGATGTATATTAATTGCATAAAAATGGAAGTATGGAGTTATAAACGGTAATAGAAGTAGAGCAGAACACAGTATAAAACAATACAAAAGTTAGATACAGATCAATGATGGGCACTATGGTAGTTATTGGCCACAATTTGTGAATACCACGGGATGAAATGTTTACACGCTATGCATAATTACAGAAACTATGACCCTAGGGGTAACCCCAACCAGTCAATGACTGAAATGTGTAGGAAAATAAAGGACTGGACAAAAATGTGAAGATTTTAAAACTGGGACAAAAATAAGAAAAGAGCATTTGGGAGATGTGTTTCAGTGTCAGAAACGCATCTCCTAAATGCGTTATTATTAATTTTTTTTTCCTGCACGTTGACCACAGATTTATTTTTTTATTTTTTAACATGAGATGCAAGTCTCACTTGCGTCTGTGGTCAACGTGCGGGGAAAAAATAATAATAACAAACGCATTTGGGAGATGCGTTTCTGACACTGAAAGTCTGAAACGCATCTCCCAAATGCTCTTTTCCTATTTTTGTCCAAGTTTTAAAATCTTCACATTTTTGTCCACTCATCTATTTTCTTTCACATTTCACTATTTCAGTCATTGACCCGCCGAATTGGTCGGGTAATTGGCTTGGTAACTATAAGGTTCCAAGTTCGACCCCTCACAGAAGCTACCTATTGGCCTTCTTGGTTTGAGCCGGTCAGCTATGGACAAGGCGGACTTCACCCAGAGCGCACCTTCAAGTAGCGACAGCAGGCTTTTCCGTAAATCAAAGAAACTATGACCTATTTTATCAATAATTTACTAGAATCCTCTTTTGTCTCCATTTTCTCACTTACACTTCATATTTTCTATTTATTGAATGATGAAATGAAGATTAGTATTCCACACTCGGAGAAGTACAGGAAGCAACGGGATTGTTACTTAAAAGAGTTGAAGAACAATCCCAGCAAGGTCCTTAAACAACTGTTGCTTTAGTGATTCCAAGTAAAACAAAAATCTCTTTGTGAAGTTCTCCATGAATTCATAGATTCATGCGCCCGTCTATACTACACTTTTGAAATGTGTGCAAAGTGTCCATCCTCAAAATACCTAACCTACCGGTAACTTAATTTATTTATGGTAAATGTATTATCACATTGTTACTTGTAAGAGGGGGAGAGAGAGATTGTAGCACAGGGAAAAGAAATTATTGGTAAAAATGATTAAAAAAATTACCGCTAACTGCGTTACAATTTCAGGATTTATGTCAATATGCCAATCCGGTTCCAGTTGCCTAACAAACGATATTCGCCCATTCTCAGTGCTACAAAAGAGAACCTGCACAACCACCCAAAAATAGTGTATGAGAATAATATTGGAGGGAAAGAACTTTAAGATAGAGCATAAGTGCTGGACCAAATTGATTCATATATATCAGTCCCTGTAAAATCATATTCCTTCACGGGCAGGAATTTTCACTAGTCAAATCTTTAATGTAATTATGATAGGATGGAACTCCTAGAGACAAAAATAATAGAAACAGTTCTAGATTTCAAATTGAAGTGCCAAACAATGGTGTAACCTGAAGAAAAACTATAGATAATAATGCCTGGGAGGTCAGCAGACAGGGAAAGAACAGATTTTGATCCCATAATTCGTATTGTTAGCTTAATATTCTTTGTATATCCTGACTGCTCTCAGATGTAGCATATTGAAATTTGAGCTTTTTCCTGATGGAATATACTGTAGTGTGTATATGAGTTAATACCTGATTTGGTCCATCGACTATTAGGATTTCACCATTTTGATCATCGACTTCCAAACTTGTTCAATTTCATCCCCAACTATGCAATTTTTACCTAAAATAGTCCTTTATCCAAACCAAAATAGTCCTGATTAGGACCATTTTGTCCTAAAATTGAGCTTTTTCCTGATGGAATATACTGTAGTGTGTATATGAGTTAATACCCGATTTGGTCCCTCGACTATTAGGATTTCACCATTTTGATCCTCGACTTCCAAGCTTGCTCAATTTCATCCCCAACTATGCAATTTTTACCTAAAATAGTCATTTGTCCAAACCAAAATAGTCCTGATAATCACGACTATTTTGGTTAAGAATTGCATAGTTGGGGATGAAATTGAGCAAGTTTGGTAGTCGAGGATTAAAGTGGTGAAATCTTAATAGTTGAGGGACCAAATCAGGTATTAACTCATGTGTATATATTGCTGCAAGATAGTAACTTAAAGCATAATCATAATCTATACCAATCTAAGTGCCACACTTCCGTTTTGGAGGTCTTGCAAAATGTTTGACACGTTTTTATACATACAAAGTCTGGTATTTTACCACTCACAAGTCACAAGTTTCATGATTCTTGTGTATGTATACACACACACACACACAAAATATTTTCCCTATAAAATAGAACTGTAACATTTACTATTGGTTTCTTGATCAGTATAACAAGCTGGTCAATTTGTTCCTAAATATCTGTCCCCACTCCACAATGAAGGGTATCTTTTCACTTTGAAATGCTCGTATCTAAAGAGGCTGCATATCAGAACAATTTTTTGAAAAGTTACTGTGTTTTTACTGGGAGGTAAGGAATAACAAAGAGACAGGAAAATGACGTCATCAAGGACATGGTTGAGAACAAAAGTTAAAGAAAATTGCCACCCAATACCAACAATTTTCTTATGCCATGAACCGAATTACCTTGTCCTTCACCAAGCCACCAGATGTAAATACTCCAGCATCTTCTAAAGCCAAGAGGACCTTTTTCTGCATACAACAACTCACCGCTTAAATATGGCAGAAAATTACATAATTAGACTAGCAACATAGAAATACTATAGAATATTTAATGTAGCCCAAGAAGCAACACCATTTTGATTTTTATAAACCACATTACTTTTATTACTTTTGTTGAAACATCATGGAGCAAAATCAGGAATGGTTCAATAATGTTAAAATAATAATCTAGAGCAATATGTATCCTAGAGCAATGTGCAGTCTTGAGCATTGTGCTATTCCTAGAGGAGTGTGATAGTCTTGAGCAGTGTGTAGCTCATGACTATATATATATGTGTGTGTATCAGTGTATGGAGTATGAAGTATGCAGTGAAGTAATAGATATAGAAATATAAGAATTATAACCATTTCTCCATCCTTGATTATTCATTTAGCTTCTTCCTAACTGGCGGGTGGTGTTATTCTCCACCCGCCAGACCTGTGTTTCTTCCAAATTTAACATGGTATCAGAGCCTCTTTCCTAGGCTTTTTTTCTTCTGGTTTTTCTTTTTCCAAATATTTTCCGGCAGTGGCGTAAAAACAGCGACTGTTTTCTGGTCATATCTTTCTCCTCCGATCTCCGATCAAGGTGCCGTTTTCTCCATTGGGTTCGTTTCGAGGAGACGTATCTAGCTGTGTTTTTCCAGATCCTTCGCCGTTGCCGGTCAACTGCCGGTCAACGGCCAGTCAACGCCGGTCAAAGTCGCCGGTCAACAATCTGAAAATTCCGGCGACTGTTTTCCCACTGTTTTTAGTGTATGATGCTATCTTTTGCATCTTGAACTACCATATCTTTTACCTCTTTTCCTGCTAGTGTCAAGTATTTGTTCAGTTCACACAACATCTCCCTCCATCATAGCATCACATGATGTCCCAAACTGCAGTAATACTATGGGCAGTTTTCTGCAAAATTGCTGCAAATTTCTTGGCAACCATTGATGCCTATGGGTGAAATTTGAAGGTTTTTGGATTTATTGCTGAACTTCTTTGGTTCTTCCCATGGTGTTTACTATTTTTTGGTATAACCGTGCTATTTCTTTATCTCCGGTATGCCTTATCCCATGGATGTTAAGTTTCAGCACTACTATAAAGGCCTTTGATTATTTTCCATGTTTCAAGTAAGGGGAGTGTGACTATCTACAATCAGTGTGCTATCTTCAACTCTGTGTTATTTTCCTTTGCTCTGTTTTGGGTTTATCTTCATTTCTACAATCAGTGTGCTATCTTCAACTCTGTGTTATTTTCCTTTGCTCCCGTTCACCTCCGCTGCTCTCGATGAAGATTGTTGTTGGCAAGTCATAGAGTGCTTATGTTGCTGTGAGGGTGTTCGTGTTAATCTTTACCCTTGGAGCCATCATTCCCAAGGATGTTCGTGACAAGCTTTGCCCTTGATGCATTTCCAAGGGTTGTGTATAGCATTGTCTCTCCGAAGCCATCCAGCGCTGTTATCCTCTAGCTGCTTGTAATCTTCATTTGTAATTTAGAATGGAGTTTATGTTTGACTTCAAGCTTGGAACTTCTAGATGTTCCAGCTTGAGGGGGAGTGTTGAAACATCATGGAGCAAAATCAGGAATGGTTCAATAATGTTAAAATAATAATCTAGAGCAATATGTATCCTAGAGCAATGTGCAGTCTTGAGCATTGTGCTATTCCTAGAGGAGTGTGATAGTCTTGAGCAGTGTGTAGCTCATGACTATATATATGTGTGTGTATCAGTGTATGGAGTATGAAGTATGCAGTGAAGTAATAGATATAGAAATATAAGAATTATAACCATTTCTCCATCCTTGATTATTCATTTAGCTTCTTCCTAACTGGCGGGTGGTGTTATTCTCCACCCGCCAGACCTGTGTTTCTTCCAAATTTAACAACTTTTATAAACCACATTACTTAATTGTTTGTCGTGCTTCTTCATTTTTTAGCACTAAGGGATGGTATTAATAATCTCCACAAAAATTGCTTTTTAGTTTCTATTTAATCCCTGCCAGCATGAGAGCTTCAGTAGATACAGTACATGGGCCAGCAAATAACAGTGGATTAGTGTCTTGGATCAAATGACCGGAATAAGTGCCAGTAGCAAACTAGCAATTGGCTTACATGGAGGGGAGGAAAGAAGTTAGACCATTTTTAATGATGTTTTCTCATAAATATTGGTTCTAAATGAACGGAGATAATGCTTTCAATAGATATAGTTCCTAAAAATGGTTGTACCTTCTGTTCACAGTACTACTACTACTTGCATGTATTCAATTATTATTAACCATGACATGGGATGATGGGAGAGCAAATTTGCTGTGCTCATTGCTGATGCACAAAACCATCAAATTGCATACTTTATAGTACTTCCCGATATCAACCTTTTACTAATTACTCAACAAATAATTAAAAGTTTCAAAGGAAATAAAATCAACAACTGTTTAATCATATGCATTATAAGCTATGAGTCAGCACTTACTTCACTTTCATCATCTAGAACTCTTTCCATGAGATAAAGATCACAATATTTGGTGATTTCAAGCAATACTTCCAGGACAGAGGATCTCACAGTTACTTGTTTCTGTCAGGGAGGAAGACAAGATTGTCAGAAAATATAAACATTCGGTGAAAATGGGACAAGATGAAGAAGTTATCCATTGCACTGCCAAAAATGGCACAGGATATTGCCCAGGTTCCTCTATCCACAAACTAAGAAAATGGAGGCAGTCACATAATACCTAGGTGACTGCCTGACTGGGTGCAACAACCATGATGTAAGATGCCAACACAGTCGAGAAATGAAAAATAGCACTGACCTGAAGCTCCTCAGGGGTAGTTTCCTCAAGGATCACACCAAGTAACTGACAGGTTACCTGTAGAGTATAAATCAGGGAATGTATCAGGCAAATGAAGAACTAAAGGTTGGACATTACGTATTTTGTTAATGATGTCATCACAAAGGATTAAACAACATCTTCAGTTATCCAAAGCAGATAATATTTGGGTGGGATCAGATACAGAAAACCATATAAAATGAAAACGCGATAAAGACTATTCAAGTATTATTTTAGTCCAATGAAGTTGGTAGGAAATATAGTTCAGTCCAAAGACAAAGACAACAATCAAATGGGCAATCCTTTTCCTCCATACAGTATATTATAACAACTAACAACCACAGCCTTGTTAATTTTTGAAAATGAGCAGAGTTCAATCGTGTTTGAAAAACCTCTGCACTTTAAGCAGATTTTGATGAATCCAATGATCTATATCAAAGCCCATGATATCAATAATTTTTTTGGGTACATAGGATGATATCAATGTGACTGCAAGAAGAGAATATAAGATATAAGATACCCACTAAAGCTGAATTTTTATTGCACAAGCATTTCAAGTTTCTAAGATATTAAAGTTTTGCTTCAATTCATTAAAGGCCAGTAGGCGACTAGAGCTTGCAGTAAAACAGAAATACTTTGTAGACAAGAATAGCATGTAGAACTGTAGAACTGTAGAAAGTTACCTTCCTCCCTTCACTCAGCTTCTGCCTGACTATTTGCCCCAGGGTTGGCTGCAATATCAAGGTTAGGAGATTTAATTTATACACAATTTTTTCTGGTAGGAGGGGAGATATGATAGGGGATTCAACATGCAACCCACCTTTACAGGCTGAAAAAACTCATCAATAACATTTTGTGCTCTTGAATCATCTGATGGGTTAACAACAGAAGTTGTTATAGTTGCATTTGTATGACTACTTGCACCAGAACTACTAGATGGTGCAGCTTGTCGTTTTGGTCGTCTCCTTTGAGTGCCACTAGGTGATCTCAATAGTCTCCAGGTAAACACTATTGCTAATGCAAGACCTGCCAAAGCCCCAACAGATTTTGTATCCTGTAATTTGACAATGCTACCATCATTAAAATGTATAAAAGGGATTTCAAATTCTACATGCATAATAAGTACAAAGGGATTTCGTCCTCTAAATATAGACATTTCAACAAAGTGAGGACCTGTCAAAAAGTAATATAATAAAACTAAGACAGATAATAAGGCAACAATAAACCTGAATAGCCAGAAATGTAGTTTAAAGCCAATACTAATATATTGCCTGTAAATTACACCATTAAAGCCATTCTAGAAAGAAAATTGTTCCTTAGGAATAAAAGTAGTAAAAAAGTTTAGATCTTTAAACCAAGGTCTCCAATATTTTCATGAATTTCATTTTTGAACAACAATATATTGTTATTTTAGTTCTATTATTAAAACACCAATATAAAAATAGAGTCAAAACTATCATTTGCCTGTTTTGTCGGACAATGCACACAAGGGAATTCTATTTTGGCATTACTAAAATATTGCCTATAAATTACACCATTAAAGCCATTCTAAAAAGAAAATTGTTCATCAGGACAAAAGTAGTAAAAAAGTTTAGATCTTTAAACCAAGGTCTCCAATATTTTCATGAATTTCATTTTTGAACAGCCATTACAAGTGTATCTTCTCTCAGTTTGATAAAAATTATCAGGTGTACACTTCACTAGTTCACTGTACAAGATTCAGACCCAGAAAAAGCCTACTCCATTTGACATGAATGATCTGCATTTGCATGCATGTACAAATCAAATCCTAGGAAGCAATTGAGAAATACGGAGTAGAAGAAAAGTTTGTGTTTCCTCATTATACACAGAATAGCAGTATAGCAGTAAAAGCTCATATATTTGTCATACTCAAAGCATCTCCACACTCCCTGAGTTAAGGGCTCCAAAGAGGGGCTTAAATGCTTAATTCCTAAATTTGATCTTCTTTAACTTAAACCATTTATTTAAGGCACACCAATAGCACTTTGTAAGAATAATTGGGTAGTAACATTACATTTATCCATGGTGAGATGGCATGAGCTTAAGGATCATATTTCTCATCTTATAAAACTAGAACTGAATATAAAATTCCTTTGGAATGCATTCATGAACTTGTTAAACACAACACTTATATTCTCCATTAAAACATTTTTGCTAAATGCCATTGGGCACAATTGTGATAATATAATCCAATAAAGGGGAAACAAAATCACAGCAAACAGCTAATATCTCTGAAGTAATTATAACAACTATAAAAAAGGAACTTTCAATTGCAAAACGATTAGGGAACAAGGATGAACCATGGAACGCAAGAGATTGGAAATCCTGACGGTGAGAAAAGCGCCGAATCGCTTGATCAGCTGAACGACGTCGTCCTTGGAGTAATCAGCCATGCCAATTGTAATTCGATCGTTTACTGTATAGTGTGGAGACGAGAATCGCGACGACTTCGTGTTCTGTAGAGGCTGCCTCTCCAATTAAGAATCGATCGACGAGTCCTACTACAAAAAATTGAGTTCTTCCATTGAAGATTGGTGCCCACTGCCACAGATTGTAGAGAGATAACAGTGAAAGAAGAAGAAGAAGAAAGGGAAGACGGTGAAAGATGAGAGAGGTGTTCAATAGATCCTGCCGTCGACGTTGTCGGAAAGAATTCTCAACTCTGCGACAATACGAAGCGATATACCTTTCTTCGTGTTTTTTTTTTTAATTAATAATACTTTGGTCCATTTATTTTGGCATTTTTACTCTTCTTTTTTTTTTTTTTTTTGGGTGGG
>NC_044925.1:1658141-1687861 GCF_003576645.1 Ipomoea triloba | reverse complement strand
TTTTTTTTTTTTTTTTTTTTTGGGTGGGTGGGGGTGGGGGGATTTAATTTATCCAACCTGAAGTTACTTTTTTTCTTTTTTTTAAAGAAAAAAGGAAGAAAAGAAAAAAGAAAAAGAAAAAGCACACTTCTAATTCTTAGTTATTCATAGAGGTGTAAATATGCAACCTACTCGTGAGGTACTCAAATTCAATTCAACGAATATTCAAATTTGATTAGATTATTGTCGAGTCAAGTTCGAGCTCGATTCGTTCAAGTAACAATCGAGTTGAATTTGAGCCTCTTAACGTGTGTGTATTCTTATATAAATATAAGACGTAATATAAATATAACATTACAAATTTAACTAATATATTTATATATTTATGCTTATATGTTATTAATGGGTCCTAATATAAGCTTATTAGGTCATTGGCATGCAAATTGATCTAATTACATGAGGGTAATTGACCCAATTGAATGAGATTGAGCCTAGGCATGGAGGATATAGGGAAGGTATGGAAGGGATCAGAGAAGGCATGAACGGAGGTAAAAGTCATGTGCTAATGAGGTGATGGCAAATTATACTGTGCATAAATTTTTTGAAAATCACGTTTCCCGTTTCGGTCGGTCTGTATTTATGTTAATATTTTGTGTATTTCAGGCAATCATTTTGTGTATTACAGGCAACCGTTCTGTGTATTCTAGGCAATCGTTATGTGTATTCATGTTAGTAACACATGTTGTGATGTGTTTGTGCATTCGAATATTTAGGAGCATGAGTTCTGTGTATTCATGTTATTAACACAAGTTGTGATGTGTTTGTGCATTCGAATGTTAGGAGGATGAGTTCTCTGTGTATTTTGTGTCAATATTCTGTGTATTCTCAGCAAACATTATGTGTATTATAGGCAAACGTTCTGTGTATTCTGTATAATGATTATGTGTATTATAGATAATGAATTCCCTGGAGTCATTCGCGTCCGCGTCCGCATCCACTAAATATCTGTGTATTTTGTGTCAATATTCTGTGTATTCTGGACAAACATTATGTGTATTTTAGGCAAACGTCCTGTGTATTATAGATAATGATTATGTGTATTATAGATAATGAATTCCTTGAGTCATTCGCGTCCGCGCCCACTAACACCGAAACGACGTCGTTTTACGTACGTGGTGCACATTGCTATGTGCACCGTGGTGCAGGGTATAACGATTGAGGCATGCCAATTATTGTGTGGACCATGGTCCACACAGCTATGTGGACCATAATGAAATGTACATTATTTTTGTACTGAGTGTACATTATTTTTGTACTATAAAAATAATGTACATTCAGTACACAAATAATGTACATCCCCTGAATATAATGTACATTATTTTTATATTGAATATACATTATTTTTATATTAAATGTGCATTATTTAATAGTATGGTCCACACAGCTGTGTGGACCTTAATGATGGTGTCTTTTGCGCTTTGGCCCAGCAAGTCAAGATTGATTTTTGGGCTTGAACTTTTGTTGGCCTTAGCCATATATTATTATATTTATTGTGACCCAATTGTGAATATTACATGTGCCTAAGTGTTCATTAATATTAAGCCTTGTTTTTTACTCGATTTACTAGTGCTCTAGCTCAATTTTATGATTGGTTCGGTCCATTAAAAATCATCAGTTATAAACATGGGTATAGTAGGCGCCAAGCGCTAGTTGGACGGTAGAGAAGCGCCTAGATCGCCTAGATGCTGACAAAAAAGAAAAAAGAAAAAAGTGCACATGTTTGGGCGTAGGTCAATGTGTGTGTGTGTGTATAACGGATCAGGTGAGAAGAAAACCACAAGTGAGAAATAGGAATTAATTTCGTCCATTGATCAAGTCCATATCTAGAGTTCATAATGAAGTAATTAAAAAAAACACGGTGACATTATGGTAATTTTGCGTAAGTTATTATTATTATTATTTTGTTAATCAGTGCTTTTTTTTCCTTCTTGCCGAGCATAATGTTGTGCCTTCCCGAGCACAATGTTGTGTCTTCTAGAGCACACTGATGTGCAAATTGTTGAGCCTTACATAGCAAATTGTTGAGCATAACAGAGCATATTGTTGAGCCTAACAAAGCACATTGTTGAACCTTCTAGAGTACTTTTTTTAAGATTGTAAGTGACCTTTAGAGCACATTATTGAGCCTTAAGATCAGATCAACGCATCTACGCTAACGGGCCTCGCTTTTTGTTTAATTTTCAATTGTCAAAAGGATGAACAAAACTAAACCCCTTTCATTTATTTATTTATTTTAAAGAATTAATACAAACTTTAACCATTACATTACAATATTAATTTATTATTCATTTATTTATTTTCCTATAGATTACAAGCTAAAGAAAAAGAAAGCAGCTAGCCGTAGGCCGGCTGTGTAGCATGTTTAGTCTCTTGATTGCATTTAATTTCTTTTCAAGCATCATTCACAAAAGGATAGATTTCATATCTAAAATTGCAACTCCCTCCCACAACTCTCCCGCCCTCTTTGGAATCACAGCAGTTTGGGAGCTCTCCAATGGCGCCGTCGAGGCACTTCTTGCAATCCTCGCCGGAGAGATCTCTGGTGCACTGAACCAACCCGTACAGCTTCTCCGACGTCGTCGACGATCCCCCCGCGCCCAGCTCCGTCTCCCCGGTCGCGTACAAACTCTTCACCCCGTACGCCTTTCCGGCCAGTTCGCTCAACAGCTCCTTGGTTTTCCGGTTGAATTCCTCCGGGTTGCTCACCTCTTGGACGTTCCACATGTAGAACTTGTTGCCATTGTCTATCTTCCCCAAGAAATCCTCATCCGAGTACTTCACAAGACAGTTGTCGTACCTAGATGTGCCAAATTACTTCAATTATATATGAATATAATGATTGATAGTCTACCAAAGGATATATATATATATATATATATATATATATATATATATATATATATATATATATAGAGAGAGAGAGAGAGAGAGAGAGAGTTGGACTCACCGTCAGAACAGTTTTGTTAGGCAGAGGTCGGTAAATGATCAAGTTTAGTAATTGGTGACTAAAAGATTGTTGGGCTGAGGTTTGAAGAGGCAGGTTCAACGACTCTCAATCAGAGCAGTTTTGTTAGGCGGAGGTCGGTGAAGGGTGAAGTTTAGCAATTTGTGACTAAAAGATTGTTGGGCGGAGGTTTGAAGGGCCAGATTTGTGGTTAGAGAATTGTAGGGCGGAGCTGAATGGTCAAGTTTAACATTTTCTTCTCAAAAAATGTGATTGTATAAGAAAATAAAGTTGTGCATTCACTAGTACCTATAATTTTTGGCATAGTGGTAAGTATTTTATTCTAACAGCAGGCTTATGGCATTTGACGTAATGGTAAACTCTTGATTTTGATGAGCTTATTGATCTTCTTGATTTGAGACTTTGGACAATCTAAGTTAGTGATCCTTTGCCACTCAATACACACTCTAGTGAAGACAAGTTTCTTTATTAATTTTTATTTTAAAAAAAAGGATATAAATTATCACTAGCATATTAGACATACCAAATAATAGCGCCTTTGTTGTAGGGACATCGGTCACGCAGCGCGCTGCCGGCGTCGGCTACGCAAGACTTGCAGTCTGCGGCGGAGACGTCGCCGCGGCAGAGAGAGAGGCCGTACGTCTGGTCGGAGTATTTTCCGGCGGAGCCAGAGCCAAATCCGTTGATCGGCGTTTTCAAGTAGAGGTCACCCAGAAGTTGGTTTAAGTTGTTCTGGTAGTTGGAGTTGGGAGTGAAGTTTCCAGAGTTTGAACAGAAATGGAAGAGTGGATCAGCCGCCATGGCTGTGTGCAGTGTGAGGACGACAGCCATGGAAAGCAGAGGGAGAAGAGAGAAAAGCTTGGAGATGGCCATGGCAGCTAGCTTAGTTAGATAGTTGAGAATATGTATGAGATATGTGGCCCGGAATAAATATATTGCAGCATTAAACTTATATATATAGTGTTTACGTTGACCAGTCAACGTAACTTTGTTTTCAATGGTGTATTGGTGGATATAGTTGACAAATTCCTCAATACATACGTGGGGGTAGTGATGACTTTGGTGTAGCCCAACCACAGATGTTTCCTTTAAAATATATATATATATATATATATATATATATATATTAAGAAGTAATAAATAAAATTAGACTGTCAAAATCTTGTGGTCAAACGGCATAACTGTAACTAATCCTGTTGGGAAATTCTTTATACTTCACGTGATTTAATTGCCCCCTTATGAGTAGGTAGCATTATTTGTTATTGGATGGTGAGGTATATATATATATCAGATTTGATAAATCAGAAGTCATATATTTGAATCCCGTGGGAGCATTCTTTATACTTCATGGGACCTAATTGCACCCTTATATGTAGGTAGCATGTGTTATTGGATGGTGAAGTATATCTGCCGACATGCCATACCAGACTCAAGTGGTTCGTCCTATTTGATAGCTTACTCAATAATCTCGCCAATAGTTTCTTTTAATTTCTAAAAAGATATTAGTTTGAATATTACTAAAGTAAAAACAATCATTAATTATATTAATCTTTTTAAATCTTTTTTTAATGAAATTACTAGTTCTTAATTGCTTAGGGTATTGTAATAAAAAACAAAAAGAGAAAAAAAGATACTCTTACTAAATGCATATATATAATTCCATTTCTTAATTCCTTTCAAGTGGAGTAATGGACCGTGAGTGTTCTTCCATTGAACGCACAAACTACCAATTAATTGGAGGCATGCATGATTACCGATTAAACATATTGTAAGAAAACATAATTAAGTGAAACAATAATTTCTTTTAATGGCCTTCAAATTTACTAGTATTATAACTTGGACCAAGCTATAGAGACCCTACCATTATCGTCACTTCTTTACATGATCTTTTTGTTCGATATGTAGATTATTTATTAATTTATGTGGGATAGTTAATTCACTAGTAATCTATAAATAAATAAATAAATAAATAAATAAATATATATATATATATATATATATATATATATATATATATATATATTAATTTGGGAGTAGTTAATATGGAGTGATAATGGTAAGGGTGGGAAACATTTTCCTTATAAATTAGGCAAGAATCTTAAGAAAAATCACATTATTAATATATATATAAAATCAATATATAGTATAGTGTATAAATTCTTACACCATTTTTTAAAAAACAAATTCTTACTCCATAGTGTCCATAATCCAATATAATCCAGCCATGCATGCATATGCTAAAATTAAAGATGTATTATTTGTTGAAAATTAGCTAAAAATGACATGTAAAGTGATTATTTTGAGATAAAATTTTGAATGGGTCCATTTTTTATATAAGTCGAGTTAAAGTGAATTCAGTTTTTTTTTTTTTCTTTAAGTGAGATGTTTAATTTGATATACTATACACTCAAAACGAATAATAAGTGAATGAGAATTTAATTCTATATACTATTTGAAATGAAAAAAGTGAAGTTTTGAAAGCTTTTAAGTAGTTTGTTCTATATCAAAAAAGAATGTGAGTTTGCAGTAGTATAAATATAATTTTACGTTTTACAAAGTTGAATTATATATCTACTATACTAATAAGAGCCAAAGAGAGTTAGACCTAAAATGGGTAGAAAAAATGGCGGTCAAATTATTTAATCAAATGGATGGTTCAGATGAATTATTTAATCAAATAGATGGTTAAGATAATTCAGATTAATCTATCTATATATAAAAACAATATCCTCCTCCCAAACTTTCCCGCCCAAAGTTAGTGGTATTTTGGTAAAATCAACTATTTTATTTATTTATTATTATATTAATTTATTAATCTATTTATTATTATATAATTGGTGATATATATTTGTAATCTGTAAAGGAATATAAGGAAATGAATAGGGAATATATAAGGAAAAGATCAGAATCATTTTAGGAAATGTTAGTCTACACGTAAATCTTTTAAGGAAGATTTTGCATTAAAATAAAAAGAATAGAATCAGTTAC
The DNA here is from genome assembly GCF_003576645.1 of Ipomoea triloba. Taxonomy (NCBI): domain Eukaryota; kingdom Viridiplantae; phylum Streptophyta; class Magnoliopsida; order Solanales; family Convolvulaceae; genus Ipomoea; species Ipomoea triloba. Next base: position 1,681,869 of record NC_044925.1, on the reverse strand, counting down.
TAATAATTTAGCCTTATTTTACTATTAATCTTTAAAGAAGATTTTGTATAAAAATGGAATAAAATTGGTTATTAATAATTTAGCCACAAAATCATCGTTATTTCTTCAAATAATAATGCTCCATAACCAGCCATCTAATCTGCACTATAAATACGCTTATAATCCTGAATTATTCTACCATCCATTATTTTCTATTATTCTCTGCTATTTCTCTTTATTGTTCACTAACTAATGAAGTTTGTTTCCGTCTCTCTCCCAGACTTATCCCCAAGATGAGGAAAAGCTCAAGGAATATCAATGCTTCACGGTCAACTAACAAATACTTGAGGGCTTATTCCACAACTCCCATGTAAATTTCTCCTAATTGTTATTCTAATAATTTAATTATATTTAGAATCTAGGTACCTATACCTCTTTCCAAATAATTTTCTGCAGTAAACAAGTATTTCATTTTTCCAGTTTTTCTATTTCTCCAATTTTTCTATTTCTGTAGAAAGATTACTCATTTCTCTCCGAGCATCAAATAGCCACGACATTAGCACTTGTGCTTTTACAAAAAAGGAAATTCACACAAAAGAAATGCAATTACTACCAACAAGATGACAAAGAAAAGGAAAATGAACACAACCTAATATTGGGAATATGGCTTGAGAAGATTGGGACGATCTCTATACATGAGGAATATATAAAAACTTTTGAGATTTTGAGTAAAAACCTGAAGTTTGCTGAAGGAGTTCCAATGGTTAAATCATCAAAAGCCCTAAAAGATGTTCAACCTGAACTTGAGAAATTAAGACAAAAGTCAATATCAAAGGTATTTTATGTTTTGCAGGCTATGAGAATGTAATTTTGTATGATGTGGTATCATTTTCTATTTTGAAGTTTTATTATAAGGTTAAAACAGCTAAAATCTCACTACTGCCAATGAGGGGGGAAAAATGCAGGGAAAGGAAAGAAAAGAAAAAACACAGGGAAGAATAAATTTCACCCATAGACTCATTGAGACTACTCTCACATATCCTCAAGGAGCTGAAATCCAAATTATTCAAAATGAACATAAAGAAATGGTTAAATTATCTTCTGATTCTAGAACTTGAGCAAATTATTATGTTGAGAGGAAAAATTATTTTCTCTCAGCATTAATCATGTCCACACCCTGGCATAGTTCTATACGACTTTCACAATTCAGAAAGCAATAACAAGGCTGCCAAACTACTGATATGACTGAATAACAATTTGGATATGTAGCAAATTAAAGAAAAGTAAATAAGTATTACCTCAACTTGACGACAAAAAAAATCCACAAATGAAGAAGCCGTCGATTAAATCCAAGCCTATGTTTCACTATCATTGTCGATTAGCCATTAGCAAAGGCTCCGAAGATAGGAGAAGAAGAGAGAAAAAAAAGGGAGAGAAATTAAATGGTGAAAGACATAGCCGGTTGTCAGTGACTAGATGACTAACTTGAGGATGAAGACGGAGACCAGGAAACGGGTAGCTCACAGCTGGCGACCAGGCGAGTAGGCGACGACCGACGACAGAGTGGGTGAGAGTTGAAGCCAGCGACTGGACCACTGTTGTCTCTGTGTCTTTGGCATCTGCTGGGTGGTGGGCGGTGGCGAGGCAGAGCATAGAACCCAACTACAGGTGAAATGTGAAATGTGAGATGGCAACAAATAGAAAATTAAAAATAAATTATATAATTATATATAAAGTATAAATTTTTGGCAATGGAGGCTGGAAAGAAATGAATATGCTACCAAATTGAGGGAGGAGCGAAATTGATTTTTCAGATTGAGTGAGGGGGTACAATCATGGTAGAGGTGGGTAAATTATGCTATGGACCTGATACCGTAAGGTGAATGTTCACAATTTTAGAACTCTATGTTTACGATTTTAAAAAAAATTAAATGTATTTTTTTTAAAAAAATGTTAATAAATAAATTAACTTATTCAATGCAGATTTTTTTTATTCCAATCTATATAGTTTTCATCTGATTACCATATTATTTATAAACATCATTATTTTACTCTAAGAAGTCTAACTATAACGCGTTAAAAAATTAACCAAATTAATTACACAGATAAAACCCTAATGATCAATAAAGTATTACCTAAAGAACTAAAATTTAACATGTTAAGGTAGAATTATAGCTCTTAACACATTCTTAACCAAAGGTCAAGGGTTCGATCATTGGCTTTGGGTATGGAGCAACTTTAAATCTTCGGGTCAACTATCTCACCCAATAGAGCTGCCTACAATCTAGCGAGGGGATTAGTCACTGTGTTCAATAGTAGAAACCCTGAGCTACACCCAAAAAAATAAAAGCTCTTAACACATTATACAGCCCAATTGTTAAGCAAAAATACACAACAAATAAAACATGCCCACAAATCAAATATTCATGAAATAAATTTAATCTATACACTTAAAAAAAACAGAGTTAATCTATACATACCTGCTTTAGAAATATCTTATTATCCATTAAGTACTAAGGTCCTAGATATTTTACTCAAGTAATTCTGAAATAAAGCACTAAAAAGTTATAATTTTAGATAATTTACTACATTAGTGATGTAAAATAAGTATAAAAATGTATAATAACAATATATAATATACTACCAATGTCGTCTACAAAAAAATTTTTCAATAACGCGTAATTCATCAAAACAGTTACATTAATATACTATTATGTTTTCTTTTTATACAAAGATGACAAAATTGCTATATATTTACATAGAAAATATATCATCCGTATAAATAATTTACTGAGTTGCTAGACAACGAGATAATTAGCTCAATTAATACAAATCATAAACATTGATATATAAAATGTCTAAAACTTCAGCACCAGATGCATATATATACACATTGGCTATTAATTGGGCAATTATTTGCTTAAATTCAAGCAATGATAATATCATAAAACATAATCGATCAAACTCAATTCTTTAATTACACTATATAATATTTGATATTATAATTTACATAATTGTATATCGATCTAAATATTCTTAACATATTATAACAAATTCATACCGTGCAACGCACGGGCGGAAATACTAGTATTATTAATAGAGATTACCTAATTTAACGTTACTTTTATGATTATCCGTTAAGTTTCCTGTTAAATATTCTCTTCCCCGTTAATATTCCATTAACTTTTAACTTACCCATTAATTTCTATAAGAAAGGTCTTAGATTCGAACCTCATCTCAATCAAATTTGACATAATTAAGTATCTCACTATATTTTAGTCTTATTAAATTAAATAAATTAGTAGCTACAAAAAAAAATGATACATATGTATTTCTTTAATTTAGAATTATTTGTCTACAATACCTTTATTTGAAAAAATTATTCATTATCAAAAAAATTAAATTAAATAAGAGAAATAATTTCTTTAGTTATATTGTCTTTATTTGCTCTCATGCAAAGATTCTTTACATTCAAATTTATCAATTGATATTCATTACATTGTCCGTTATCTTATTTTTACAATATCTTGTAATTAAATACTCCGTATCAAAGTTATAGTACAAAATAATGTTATATATTTATTTACCAAGTATTTTATTAATACTATGAAATAAAATTTTAAAATAATTTGAAGCTAATTATATTAACTACTTGGGGATTGGTTGACAAAGAGAGTACTCAAATAATAACCCAACAAATTGAAGCGAAATCACTCTATTTTACTCTTATTGAATTAAATAAATTAGTAGTTACACCAAAAAATGATACATATGTATTTCTTTAATACCATGAAAAAATAAAAAAGAATAGTTTGAAACCAATCATATTAACTACTTGGGGGATTTGTTGATAATGAAAGTACACAAATAACCCATTACCCAGCAAATTGAAGCGAGAAACTACCTTTTAATATCTTTGGAATACATAATATTTTAAATTTTCAAATTTTTATTAATTTATTTAATTTTTTTTTCTTAAACTAGGGATTTCTTTATCTACAATAACTCATTCAACAATAATGGTTGAACCAAATGAATCCCAAGCAGAACACCTAAAGGAAAGTCCATAGCTCCTATATCATAATCTCATTGCATGACGTCATCTATGCTACCAACAATAATCGAATTGCAAATAACACACTACCAACAAAAAGGAAGAGAACAAATAGTAAAGATGAAGACAATGACAATGTTACTCAAAAGAGAATTAAGAATACTTAGAAAAATTCAAATTAAAAGTAATATTTATTTAGACTATCATTTTTAGACCAAATATTTAGATTATCTATTTTACAAGGTTGCAAACATTTATTTTAGTAATAATTATAATAAATTTTTCATATTATCTTGGATTCATATACTTTGAGTTAGATATTTAAATAAAAAAGTTCGACATTCAATTAACCATGTATAAACTTCTCATATATAATCTTGCATTGATATACTTTCAAATATTTATTTAAATATAAATATTGGGCATTAATCTATTCGCGCAATGCGCGTATAAAACTAGTATTGCATATAAATGTTCTCTCTTCCATGCATAGTTACTTATGTGCACGGTGCACCTACAACTAGGTGCCAGATAAGCTAATAGAATGTTCTACGCTTTTACACAATTGAAAATGTGAGAGGTGAACATTAATAGATAAAAAACCAATAGAAAAAAAATATTTTTTCTTATTTTTTAGAATTATACTACATGACATGGACTCCTAAATCTTACTTTCTAATTAAATTTTATTTCCTGATATGACAAATATTAATAAGCTATTTTTTTTTTTCATGTAGGCCTCAATACAAATGTCTACATCTAAATTTTGTGTGTGGAAATACAAGTTGGAGTAGAAAATAAGAATACACCTATTATTTTCCAAGATGATAACAATATAAGCTATCTATAATTATTGCTTTGGCCTAAAATTTTTTGTTTTCATACACTAATATAAACTTAATAATTTTCATAGTTATGGACTACTTCTAACTTAACCTAATTACTCCGTATTAAATTACAAATTAATATGAGTCAATTTTTTTTTTGTCCTAGACTTATAGTGTCAAAGACAATTTTAGTCCTCCATAAAAAAATCAGACAATTTATGGACATAGTTATGGTGACTAGGACAATTTTGGTCCTCCGTCTATTATCTCGTTAGTTGATTGTTTAAATGAGGGGCATTTTCGTCAAATTTGCGAAATTCAAGCAGCTCTGGACCGAGGCTTAGCAACCGGCGACAAGCGGCGGCGGCGGTCTGTTTTTTCGACGTGGTCTTCTCCTCCGACCGAAGCAGCCGGTGACCTACTCACCCTCTCTTCTCTCTGTACCTCTCTCTCTCTAGTGTGGGTTTTTTCTCCTTCTAGCAGCCGGCGACCTCCTCACCTGCAACAATAGGCGACGACGATGGTCTGTTTTTCCAACATGGTCTTCTCCTTCGACTAAGTCTTAGCAGTAGGTGACCTCCTCACCCTCTCTTCTCTCTAGTGTGAGTTGTTTCTCCTTCTAGCAGCCGGCGACCTCCTCACCTGCAATAATAGGCGACGACGGTGGTCTGTTTTTTCGACGTGGTATTTTCCTCATCCGGCGGGGGTAGTCTGTTTTTCTGAGTCCATGTCGATGGTCTGTTTTTCCGACGTTGTTTCTCCTTCGACGAAGCTCAGCGACGAACAGAGCTACGACAGCAAGTCCAACAATGGCGTCTCCTGATCTCCCTTTTCCCGGCGAGGCAGAGCACTCTAGAGGCAGTGCGAACGGTCCATTTCAGCGGGTGAGGCAGGACCGTGAGAGCTTCCCTCCCTGGTTTCGGTGACGCAAGGCAACAACGATGGGGCTGGAATCTCCGGATTCAGCAGATCGACGGCAACAACATGGACTCCTCGACGGCGAACGGTGGCGGCGTCTCCCTCCTCTATTTCTAGTTGTTCTTCTTCTCGGCGAAGGCTTCGGCGCACAGAGGATGAAAGCAGATTCACGATGTATTCAAATATGTATTAGAATGACTAATAAGGTAATTATCTATTTAATTATGGTGAAGATTGAATATATTATAGGTTAATGAAGATTAATTAAGGAAAAATGGATTAATGTATTTCTATGGATTAATGCTATCGTGAAATGACACAATTGCCCCTTCTCAAACAGCCATCTAACCGGAAATACAAACGGAGGACTAAAATTGTCCCCGTCACAATAACTATGTCCATAAATTGTCTGATTTTTTTATGGAGGACTAAAATTGTCTTTGCCATTATAAGTCTAGAACCAAAAAAGGAATTGACGACTCAATTAATATTGTCTAAAAACCTTAGTTTTATATACATTTAATCTTGATTTTATTAGTTTGAGTCTGCTAGTTATATGTAACTTATATTAATTTATCTTATTATGGACTTTTGCTAATTAAAATCACAAAATTAACTTAACCCAAAATACATAGTAACGATTGTGAATTTTCTGTAAATAAAAAATCTTTCAATTCCATTCTTCACGCATATTTAGAAAACTTAATTGGCTTTTGGGTAAACATGGTATATCAATCATACATACAATGATACAACCGACGACATTATTAATGTGCACCAATTAAGACTTGGTACTTGGTGTGGAGACTGGGACCTCTTCTGAACATTGAATTTTCCATTAGCGTAAAAGGTTGAATATGGCAACACCATGCACTTTGTCTCCACATATATATTCAACCATTTGACATTTAAAAAAAAAAAAAAAACTTCTAGATAATTAATGGAGAAAAGTAAGAAGTTGGGCTAGTCATAACATTTTAAATTTTGAATAAATTTTGAGAGAGAGTGAAAAAAAAAAAAAAAATCTCTCCCAGCTATACGATACCAATAATTTTGATTATATATATTCATCGTTTTTAAAAGTTGTACATGTCATTCCACCTTTGCAATTGCAAACATGTAGTAGTATCAGCCCCATTCGAATAAAACATTTTAAAATATCGCTTCGTCTCATTAACTTTGTTTCACCGAGATTTTTTTTTTCTAGTAAGTCTTTTCGCGAGTCTGCCCACGAACTAGGATTATGCAATCCTAACTTGTTTAGTTAATGCGGGCTCGCGGACCTTGCAAGCCCAACTTCAAAAATTTTAAAAAAATTATTATATTATTATTCTATATTCAAAAAATTTAACTTACATCATATCTTAATTGTACTATTGAATAAAATATTAATATTTATTTTGATATTTGACAGTGATAATTTTTTTCTCTACATATTTCATGTGTTGTGGCCTGTGGAATGTATGTCGTAAATTCTCATGTGAAAGTATTGAACAAAATATTAATATTTATTATATTTGTAGAAGGTTAATGAGTAGTACCTCTTGTTCTGATGTATTATGAGTTCGAATAATGTATAATGTACTTTATGTATTTTATGAGTTAGAATAATGTATAATATAATTTTTAGGATAAAATAATGTATTTTATGAGTGTGTTAAAATAAAATATTTTATGAGTTAAAAGACCACGATCCACGATTGTTGTTGGGGGAGGAATCTTTCTACCGTAACCTTTGCTATGTTGTCCGATCCATGTTTTCACTTTTGAAATCTAATATTCTAATATGCATGGCATCTTCCTGTTTCACGTTATTCATTTTTAATTTATTACCCTTAATTTTTTTTTGAGTACTAGTGACTCTGTTACAATGTAGTATCTGTTCATAGCTACTTTAACCTACTCTGTTATAATGTAGTATCTGTTCATAGCACTTTAACCTAATGAAGCACGAAGAGTCAACAGTTGCCTACCTAATGAAGCACGAAGAGTCAACAGTTGCCTCCACTGAGGCTTGAACCCACTCCCATCATCCATGTGCGAGTGTTAACCGGGACACCGGATGCCACTAGACACAAGGTCTTTGGCAATTTTTTACCCTTAATTTATTTGTTCTAAAAATAGTTCTATTTAATTCCCTTCCACTCACACTACACCTCATCTGAGAGTGAGAGGTAGAGGAAACCATAGAGTAAGAGATAGAAATGGAGAACAAAAATTTGACAGTAGAAGAGAAATGGTGGGGAGATCAACATCTACAACAGATCAATGGTTTCTGGTTCATGCCTATGATGACCCCTGCAATTCAACAGGCCATTGCTGAGTTCAATCCCCATCCTAATGATGTAATCTTAGCTTCATTTCCAAAAACCGGTACAACATGGCTCAAATCTTTGCTTTTTTCTATCATAAATTACTCCTCCCGTGATTCTCTAGTCAAGAATAACCCCCACGCACTTATTCCTTTCCTAGAAAATGATGTCTATGGAGAATCATCAAAACCAATTAGCATTATGTCAAATGATACTACTAGGATCTTCAATACCCATATTCCTTACCAATTATTAGGCAAAAACATTGAATCCTCAGGTTGTCGTGTGGTTTATATCACTAGAAATCCAAAGGACACCTTAAATTCATTGTGGCATTTTGTGAATAAGTGGGAGATGACCAATGTAGCACCGTGGGGGATGGAAGAAGCTGTAGAGAAATTTTGCCATGGGATTGTCCCTGATGGACCTTACTATGAGCATGTGTTGGGGTATAGAATCGCAAGTTTTGAGAACCCTGATAAAGTGTTTTTTGTTACTTATGAAGAGTTGAGAAAAGACACAGTTACTCATGTCAAAAGATTGGCTGAGTTTTTGAGTTGTCCTTTTGCTGATGACGATAAGAAAGTTGAGGAGATAGTGAAGAGTTGCAGCTTTGAGGTTTTAAGTAGTCATGAAGTTAACAAGTGTGATGATTTGCAAGCATGGTTTCCCGTGTCCAACAAATCATTTTTTAGGCAAGGTACAATGGGTGATCATAAAAAGTACTTAAGTGAAGAGGCTATTGAAAAGATTGATGCACTCACAAAGGAGAAATTTCACAAATGTGGTTTCATTTATGGGATTTAGTGTCTTTGTTTCTATGGAAACTTTTTGTTATAACAATGTACTCCTCATTTCATGTTTCAACCTTTATGCTTTAATTTCTTCGTGATTTATGGGATTTAGTGTCTTTGTTTCTTCTTCTCCAAGTGTCTTTGTTTCTATGACATATGTAATAAGACTATGGAAACTTTTAATTATAGCAATGTACGCATTTCATGATTCAAGCTTTGTGCTTTAATTTCTTCATTTATGGGATTTAATGCATATATATCTTTTCTTTTTCCTTCAACTCATGCATATTTTTTCTTCTAGAGATATCGGTATTTTGTGTTCGATATGTATACTAGCTCTAATATGAACAAAGATTAAGAGGATAAAAACAGATAGTCCTTCAATTCAAAGCATAAACTTATTCATTTTTCAAAAGTTAATTTCTTATTAATAACAAAATAATAACTTTTGAGATATAATGAATGTGTAATAATAATTGAATTTAGTTTAACAAGTTCAATCACGAAGGTGCATTGATAAAATTATGAGAATTATATGTAAACTTGTTCAAATGAATTGATGCCAGTGGGATGTCAACATTATCCGTTCTTTGGACAATGGTCCTACCATTTAGCATCAAGTGTAATTGTATTCCTGATCAATAACTTTGTAGTTAGGTCGCGCAAGTCTGACAATAATCAAAGAACAATTTTGTCCATTTAAAAAAATAATAGTAAAAAATAATAGTACAATATTTGTAAAGTAATGTACAATTGTACTATTATAGAAATACAAACAAAAAATATTAATACCATAATGACCTAAATCATTCCCAATAATGCAAAAGCATAATTGAAATATTGAGTCTTGCTCAAAATAATCAAAAGAAGGTTAATTAAACGAAAAAAAAAGGAAAAAAATTTGAAATTTGTTTTTTAAAAAATTGCAAGAAAATGATTTTCAAGATTTCTTAATTGTAAATTATAATCTTTGATGCTCAACTTTGAATGCTATATATTTAGTTGGGCAAATTATTTGACCAAAGTTCATGTTAACTTTTATATTGTAATTTTTTTAATACACTCTTAACATATTCGTAGTATGTGTCAACAATTATGCCAACTTTGATCAGGATGGATTCTAATATAAGACATTTCTTATAGAAATCAATGAACATGTTAAGAATAATAAATAGTTAACGAAATATTTGTTACTAAAGTTTATACTACTAACGGAAGGGTATTTAAAAGAAGAAAATAGTATAATAGATGGTAAAATAGGAAAATAAAATTACTAAAATTAAAATAATCTGAACCATTTATTTCATCAAATAATTGGATTCGATGGACATTTTTTAATTCTCATTATAGGCCTAACTTTATTGGCTCATATATATATATATATATATATATATATATATATATATATATATAGTAGAGCTCAGGTGTACGTGGCCGCGCCTTCTTGTACGGTCGATGCGGGATACACCACTAGTGTTAACAAAATATACTACTAGTGTTAAGAAAATGCACAACACAAATATGCACTATTAGGTACGCATCACCAAAAACATACCACTAGGTATGCAAATATACACCACACAGTGTTTGAAAATACGTACACAATTAGGGGCATGAGAGTTACGGGGGTGTTTTTGTGCATTTTTATTGTTGTGCATTTTTTTAACACTAGTGGTGTATTTTGTTAACACTAGTGGTGTATACCGCACCGGAAGGTGCGGCCTCATTTGAATATATATATATATATATATATATATATATTACTAATTAGCACTCCTTAAGTCACAGATGAATAGGAAAATTGCTTTGAAGGTCATTTGGTCACCACAATAGCATCAATCCGCTACAAAATATATTGTGCTGACGGGATTGAAAGTACCGTAGGTTGATCAATCAACGGGCTTCCCAATAGGTTCATTAGACTCATTGAGTAGCATCGCTAGTCGCTAGACCAATAGGTCTATTGAACTCGTTGATATTACCCGTGATCAACGAGTTTAACAACCTCGTTGAGTAGTATTTGTTTAATTTATTTGCTTAGCCTTGAACTTGCATTCATATTATTTTGATTGCGTATTCTTATACCGAATGTATTGTATCGATAACTCTCTAGTTGTGTATCTAAACAAAACTCAATCTCCTACGATGTACATCCTAATGTTTACAATGCATCGCACTAAGTACACTAATGCACCTTCTATAATCTACGATGCACCATACACCAGCGACAAAAAAAAGAAGAAAAAGAATGCGTGTGCATCGATGAGGAGGAATCTACATTAACTTTTTGCTTTTGTTTGTTTGCCCTTTTTAATCTAATAATCTAATAGCATTAGCCATTGGGTGCTTAACAGCTTGTACAACGTGCTTCTCGTTATCCATATATATATATATTTTAAATTAATTATTACCCTTTATTATTATTATTATTTTTTTCTAGAATTACTGCTATTTAATTCCCTTCCGAAAGTATCAGGGAGGGAGAGGAAGTGATAGCGAAAGCGATAGGCTTACAGCAATTCCAAACCATAGGCTTCAAGCAGCGAAACGCCTAAAATTCTCCGTCAACTTTCACGGCGGCTCTCCGGCGTCCCTCACTATCCGGTACTGCTTCTTGATGCATCTCTGCCTCAATACACTACAGGTGCGTATTGCTTTCGTTAGTATTATTGTTTCCAAATGCCCAATTTGAAGCATTATATATGTTAAAGGTTAGATCTTGTTAACTATATTTTGTTTAGAGAAAATATGTTCTATAGCTAACAAGTTTTTAAAAAGCTAAAAATTCGACTATTGACATTTACTTAATTAAGTCTTCTATTTAAAAATTTACTTTATAAACTCCTTTGAGTACTAAAATGTTACCTAATAATTAGGTCCGTTCTTATCATTCTTGTATGTGGACCGTCAAATCAGAGAGCAAATTTGTCTTTTCTTTCTCCTCCATGACTCAAATCAACCTCCTTTCGTCGGGAACTCATAATTCCTGTCATTCTTTTTTTTAGAATATAATTCCTGTCATTCTAAAGACCGAACATTCATTTGTACTAGTCAATTCAGGAATATACCATTTACAGTAATTTTTAATGATGAAACTATAAGTAGTTTGGCATTTATTCCTATCATATAGCTTCATTCCATTCTTTTTCATTGGGCATTTATTTAATCATCAATCATGTGTTGCTTTAACTAGTAATTGGCTATAGATAGCTAAGGGTTTTCCTTTGCCTTCATATATTCATAGTTTTAATTCATTGTTAGGTGATTTGATCGAATCCTTGGCTCATGGAGAATCAAAATTTATTACCAGAAGAGAAATGGTGGGGAGGTCAAAATTTACAACAAATCAATGGCTTTTGGTTATTGCCTATGATGATCCCCGGAATTCAACGAGCCGTGGCCGAGTTCAAGCCTCATCCTAACGATATAATCTTGGCTTCATTTCCGAAAACTGGCACAACATGGCTCAAATCTTTGCTTTATGCTATCATAAATTACTCCTCTCTTGATTCTCTAGTCAAGAATAGCCCCCACGACCTTATTCCTTTCCTAGAAGTTGATGTTTATGGAGAATCATCAAAATCAAACATAATGTCAGATACTAATAGTTGTGATGCTACTAGGATGTTCAATACACATATTCCTTACCAATTTCTAGGCGAAACCTTTGAATCCTCAGGTTGTCGTGTGGTTTATGTGACTAGGAACCCAAAGGACACCTTAAATTCATTGTGGCATTTTGTGAATAAGTGGAAGATGGATGAGCAAGCACCATGGGAGTTGGAAGAAGCTGTGGAGCAATTTTGCCGTGGGGTTATCCCTGGGGCACCTTACTATGAGCATGTATTGGGGTACAGAATGGCGAGTTTGAAGAATCCTGGTAAAGTGTTCTTTATTACTTATGAAGAATTGAAGAATGACACAAATACTCACGTGAAAAGATTGATTGAGTTTTTGGGTTGCCCTTTTCGTGATGATGATAAAAAAGTGGAGGAGATAGTGAAGAGTTGCAGTTTCGAGATTTTAAGCAGTCATGAAGTAAACAAGTTCGAGGAATGTCGTCCTTGGTTTCCCATGCCCAATAATTCATTTTTTAGACAAGCTGAAGTGGGTGACCATAAAAGATACTTAAGTGAGGAGGCAATTGAAAGAATTGATGCTCTTACAAGGGAGAAATTTCACAAATCTGGGTTTATTTATGGGATCTAGTGTCTTTGTTTTTGTGACATATGTAACAGTACAGTTATGCATTTCATGATTTCCTCAACCTTTTGTGCGTTAATTTATTCAATTCATGCATATTTTCTTCTAGAAATCTCCTTATTTTCACATGCTTGGGGCCTTATTTATTGTTTCAAATTAATTGGGTTAATTTTTTATCTGAGCTATTTTTTTTGCCCTAAGCTTAGATCCTCGAGCCATGGGCCTTTTTGGTCGAGTTCGGATAAATAATTGGTAAGGAAATGAGTTTTTTTAGTCATTCAATTATATCATAATGGTAAACTCAAATTTTCAATTATAATAACGATAGTGACCTGATTTAATACCTAAATTGTTCATGTAGTGATTATTTTAGTCCCTCACCTTAAGTATTTGTTAAAATCTAATATTGATGTAAGGAAAAAATTTGAAAATTCATATACTTCTCCCAAAATACAAGTTATAAAAGTATATATTTGAATATGAAATCTGTATGTTGATGTAAGGAAAATTTTGAAAATCCATTTGCTTCAATATGAAGTATATAGAAGAGTAAATTGCCATTTTGGTCCAATGACTATTGTAGTACTGCTAATTGCTATCCGCGACTTTCAAAAATGTTAATTACGTACCATGACTATGATTTTTTTCTCAATTTTGGTCCAGCCGGCCAAATTGCCGGCCAAAAACGGTCGGAAAACATTAAACCCACGTTAATCCATATTTGAGAGGGGTAAAGAGGTCATTTCATGTGTTTATTATTTGGTTTGACTGTATCCGAATTGACCAAATCCAATTTCCCCAAATCTATTCAAACCTAAAACCTAATTGAATGTGTCCGAGAAACAATCGCAGAGGGAGAGAAAATTGGAAGAAGACAAAATCGAAGAAAAACTCGAAGAAAGAACTGAGAGATATAAGGAAACTTGGTCGCCATCAACTCCCTTTCAAGTAGCCATTCAAATAGCTATGTCGTCCTCTGCTGGGCAAATGGGTATTGCGGCCAAACATCTCCAAGCAAGTAAGTAATGAATTTATCCTTCAGTTCGAACTGAATTTGACATCTTTCACAGTTGGAATGCCATTCTGTCGTTTTTGATTGTATATGTTGTATGTGTATAGTATTGAGTTCATTAGCATTGCATCCGTGAATGTGTAGGCTTCTGCTGTATATATAGTGTGAATTTTTAAGGTGGGGACCAATTTTAAAGTAAAGATACTTGTGATAATAGTACTTGTGGGGACCAATGATTTTATACATCTGCAGTTTTGATGATATGGTTTAGGGTAAAGTAGTATAGTATTGTTGTGGGGACCAACAAATTGATAACTGTGTTGTGCTATGTGTATATGCTTGATAAAAAAACACAATTCAATGTGGGACCCTTATGCTTAGCTTTTTGTTGATAGGCCATGTGCATATGTTGGACTTTTACAGTGTTCTTACCTTTTGGGTGCTTTACAGGGAATGAATGTGTTCCAATGGACATATTTATTTATCATAATGGAGTAATAAGTATGCAAACTGAATATAAGTATATGGGGGGTGATGTAGAAATTTATGAAAGTGTGCCAAGTAAGGAAGTATGCCTACAATTCTTCCAAGATAAGGTCAAAGCCCTAGGCTATTCTGAAATAGGAGCATACATTTATGACTTTGCAAATGGTAGGTTGAACTTACTGCAAACAGATAATGATGTTGAGAAAGCTTTAAGTAATGGAGTGAAGGATGGTCAGATGTTGGAGATTTGGGTTGATACTATGGATGTCAATGATTTGATTGAGGCAGAAGTTAAGGTAGATGAACCTAAAGGTGAATGGAAAAGTGAGGCAGAAGTTGAGGTTCAGCCTTTGAATATGGATGAGGAGGGTGATGTTGGAGTTTCAATGGAAAGTGAAAGTGTTAAAACAGAACATCCAGTAGTGAAACCAAACATGAAGGATCCTGAATTTGAATTTGAAAGTGAAAGTGTTAAATCCATAAACTTTTCTGATGATGCTTCACTGATGGAATCTGACAATGATGGTGATAGTAAATGGCCTATTTTTAGAGCTGCCACTGACATGAAGGATCTTGAATTTACATTAGGCATGACATTTGCAACCAAACAAGAGTTTAGAGAAGCAGTTCAGAGTTATGGTTTCAAAAATGGGAAAGATATTAAGACTCCTAGAAATGACAAGGAGAGGGTTGTAGTTGAGTGTGCACAGCCTGGTTGCACTTGGAGAATAGGGTTGAGGAAAGTGGTTAACTCACATTCTTGGAGGATTCTTAACATGGTTGATATGCATCAGGGTTGTACTTGGGCTTGGGAGAATTCCATGGTAAAAGCAAGTGTGATTGCTAAGAGGTGGGCCAAGGAGTTAAAAGACCATCCAGACTGGATGATGAAAAAATTCAGGGATGCAGTGTGCAGGAAAGAGGGATTCTATGTAAGTGACCAACAAGCCTATAGGGCTATTTGGAGGGCAAAGAAACAAAGACTTGGTGATGATGAAGACAACTTCAAGAGGATTTGGAGTTATTGTGCTGAAATGTCAAGGACAAACAGTAAGACTAAGTGTATAGTGAAGACTATTGCTGAAAATGGACATGATAGATTCTTGAGAATGTACATATGTTGGGAAGCTAGCAAATTGGGATTCAAACACTGTAGGCCTTTAATAGGTGTGGATGGATGTCACTTGAGATGTGCAACATGTGGGCTGATACTGACTACTGTGAGTGTTGATGCTAATGATAGCATTTTTCCACTTGCATATGCTATAGTTGAAGGAGAGAAGAAGGAGGCTTGGTCTTGGTTTCTGACTTTACTTAAGGCAGATTTGGAGATAACAGAGGATGTGCAGGCAGGAATCTGTTTCATAAGTGATAAACAGAAGGGTTTAGTCCCTGCATTTGTGGATGTCCTGCCTGCTGTGGAGCACAAATTCTGTGTTAGGCACCTACATGCTAATATGAAGGTAGCAGGGTTTCAAGGTAAGGCATTAAAAGATGCTTTATGGGCTTGTGCCAGGGCAACAACTCTGAATTCCTACAATGAATGTTTAAGGAAACTTAGGGCATTAGATGAGGATGCATATCAGTGGTTAGGTGGTAAGTCTCCAAGTGAATGGTGTAGATCTCACTTCCCAACACACAGCCACTGTGATATGTTAGTGAACAACATATGTGAGTCTTTTAATTCATCCTTACTTGCAGCAAGGGACAAGCCTATTATAGAATGCCTTGAAACCATAAGGAAGATGCTAATGAGTAAATTCTTTGAAAAGAGACAAAAGGCAGCTGGTTGGAAGATACAGATATGCCCAACAATTGTTGGAAAGTTGAAGAAAGTTGAGAAAGAGGCAGCAGGATATTTGGAAACTCAGAGTGATTTCTTTAAGTTTGAAGTGGCTTAGTTATATGGGGACCAACAAGAGGTGGATTTGGAAAAGAAAACTTGTTCATGTAGGAAGTGGGATTTGTCTGGGGTGCCTTGCAAGCATGGAGTTTGTGCAATATGGAAAAAGTATGGAAAGGTGTCTTTGTTTGATTTTGTCCATCCATGCTACTCAAAAGAGACTTATTTGAAGATATATGGCTGCTCCATTAACCCTATGACAGGCCCTTCTGAGTGGCCAGTGACTACCAGAACACCCCCTCTGCCACCTATCTATTCTGCCAAAGTGGGGAGGCCAAAGAAGCTCAGAACTAGATCTGCTGGTGAGGTTGAGCCACCCCTGAGTCAAGATGGGATGACTGTTTCAAGAAAGCACATCCAATTGCATTGTGGGATTTGCAGACAACCTGGACATAACTCAAGAAAATGTCCATCAAATCCAAATCAAAAGGTAATAAGCTTTATTTAACTTGTAATGTTCCATTTGCTTTGTTTTAAAATTGTAACTTACACTTTTTATTGTTTCAGTTGAAGCCAAAGAAAAGAGTAATTTATACAACAAAACAGATCCCTATTCACATGTCTAGCCAGCAAGCAGATGTACTTGGTGAAGGTACTTCTAGCCATGATCATGATCAAGAACATGGGCAGCAGCTGCAAGAGGAGCATGGAGTTGAAGCTACTGGGCAACAGCAGGAGGTTATTGGTGGAGTTGGTGTTGGGCAGCAGCAGCAGGATGTGGATGTGGATGTTATTGGGCAGCAAGAGCATGATGAAGTTAGAGTTGGAGGTCCAAAGAAAAGGCAATCCAACAACAAGAAGCCATACTATACTAGGAGCAAGACAATTATGAAGTCCAAATTCTTTGGCAACAATGATGACCCTATCAACATTGAGTGAATGCTTTGTTAATGCTGACTTAAGAATGTGCAGGCAGTTTTTGTGAATGTGTTTTGAAAAGAAAACAGTTCTTGTGAATGCTTTGTTAATGGTTTTTGCAACTGACACTAATGTAATGGTTTTTGCAACTGCCAGTACTATAATTGTTATTGCTTAATGAATGAAAATGATCAGTTCATTGAACACTTGTGTTCATACAAAACCTTGCCATTTCTTCAATTACAAATGATCACTTGAATACAAAAATGTAGCACATTACAATCTTGTTAAACACTTCAATACTGTCATTTCTTAAATTACAAAGGATTACTACAAATATTACAATCACAAAGGATAAGTCTTCATTTCAAGCAAAACATATACTAGCAACAAAACCTACAAAGATTACAACCAATATTCCTACAATCTTGTTAAACACTTTGCCCTCCTACTGCTTTTCACCTTGAAGCTTCATATTCAACACCCTTATTTCTTCATCTTGTCTATTTATGCGTTTTAGCAATCCCGGAATTATTCGCTTCGAACGGGAACACATTGGAGGATCATACCAATCCACAAATCCACACCCAACCCGACTCTGTTTTATGCATTTCCAAAACCAACAAACAAAATTACATTCTGGAAATCAGTACCCTAAACCCAAACCCTAACAAAAATAAATGATACTTACAATACCAGCAGAGCATAGCCAAAATCTATGACCTGGGTTCTCGTTCGTCCAAAACCAACAAACTTTTTTTTTTTTTGTTAAATAATGCATATGCATTTCATGCTTCAACCTTTGTGCTCTAATTTCTTAATTTATGTGATTTAGTACATGCCCTTTTTTTTGTTCCTTTTTTTTTTGTTCTTTTTTTTTTTTGGGTGGTATAAGACTATGGAAATCATTATACTTAACTTTATTTTTGGTCATAGATTTATAGGTGTCAGTTCATTTTTAGTCTTTTTCATCAAAACATTCCTGTTTGGTCCTAGTATTATTGTTGCCTAACCATTTGTGGCCGTCCGTCAACGAAACCGTTTAAATGCGTTTAAATAAAGAATTTAAAACTCATTTTACATTTTTTAAATACAAACAAATACACAAAACTTTATTTATAATAATAATAATAATTATTATTATTGTTGTTGTGAGTGTTTGTGGGATCTTCTTATGACACTGTGAAGAGGGTTTCTAATGGCATATTTAATTTGGTCCTGAGTTATATCCACATTGACGACTCAATCGCTCAATTATGACCATATCTATATTTTGTCTTTATTAAGTTAGGAGCGAAATGGCGCGTTCGGTCCCCGACGTTAGACTTCTGTCTCAATCAGACAAAAAACCCAAAAACCTTCTACTATTGAAGGGGTAAAATAGAAAATTCACATCTTACTTTCTTATATATATTTTAGCTCGAGAGGCACAAGAGCTAGCCTGGGAAGAATCATTACTTGTAGGTATTGAACCGAGTTCTCCCAAAATTCTTCCCCACAAAGAGAGTTCACTTGCCACTTGAGCTACCCCATTGGGTTACTCTCTTTCTTATATTAAAACCACTTTCAAAACAATATTTTCTACTTCCCAGCCTCCTATTCCAAGGATTTTAACTCCATGGATTTGAATATGATTCCCACTGACTCAAACTTTCCTAAGTAAAAAATTATACCAAACGTGTGAGAATAATTTTTCCACATTTCAAATTCTTAGGAAAGTTTTAACTTTTCTTCCTACCAAACGCCCTCTAAAAGTAGCCACCAAACTCCATGGCCTTGTTTGGTAAATGACTGTTAGCTAGTAGCTGTTAGCTAATTGGGTTAGAAGATACGATTAGTTGATAACTTAGTTGATAATATTAGCTGATTGTAGAAAAGATGTTTGGTAAATTAGTTGATAGCTGTTTGGTATAATTTCTTTTCTCAAAAAGCTAATTGAAAAGGTTGCTTTGAGTTGCCTTTTGAATTTTAGTATTTTGGAGTTACAAAAAGCTTATTAACCAAGTCAAACAACAAATTGATTTTTTAACCAAGTCAAACAACGAATAGTGGTCAAATAAGCTAAAATTGCTGATTATTTACCAAACAGGGTCATATCTTTTAGATTTTTTGCATGTGAGATGTGATCATTTTTGGGTTATAACCTCAATACATGTACATCATATCGATGGGGTACAAAATGCGGAAGGGTTCAAACCAACATGGTGGTAAGGGTGAAAATATTTTAGGACCAAGGCAGAAGGGGCTTGAGTTCAAAGGCCATGGCGAAAAGAAGATGTGTTTGAAAGTGCTCAGAGAGTCCGAGGCTTACCTTCTAGCTGGATATGAAGGTGATAGTCATTATGCAATACTATAGAGTGATAGAAATCTCAATACACTTCAACTCACAATCTCTATATGACAATAAATATAGTATTAATTGTTATGTTTTCAATGTAATATCAAATATATGTTTATTAATTTTTTCAACAAACATATTTTTTGAAATCATTTTTATAAAATTAAAAAAAGTTAATTATGATATAGCACCAAATTAAACCGCCTCTTACTATCTTACATATGTCACAAAATTCAGAAATAAAGACACTAGTAAATCCAATACATGAAATTAGATTATTGTGTTTTCAAAAAAAGAAATTAGATTATTGTCAAATTTCTTCCTTAGCTTCATAGCTTTTAATAGCCTCAAAAGTGAAGTACGTACTTCATTTGGGCACCCTAGGCCTAGGTTGCCATAAAATGACTTATCGAGCATGAGTAATTAACTTTTTTTTTTTTTTTGAAATAGCATGAGTAATTAACTAAGTACGAAAATTTGTCATTTCATTAAGAAATAAAACACTTAAAAGTAATGCTACTTGTAGGTTGAGTTTTGTTGGAAATAAGGTAAATAGTAATTGTTATATATACCATGGAACAAGGCTCATATTACATTGTGAACACTGATACAAAAATTTGTACCTTCACTTAACACATTATATATGTACCTACAGTTAACCATTTCTGTACATTTAACAAATAACTTAATAATTGTTAACACATAATATGATATCTACATGTACAGAAACTAATATGTTAGAATAGTTTGATAATGTTTTTTTCTATTAATATTAATTTGGTTATCAATTATAGTGATTTTACCCAATTTGTTCATCGACTATATTGTTTTTTCTCGATTTAGTCATTGATTCTAAGAGCATCCTTACTAGAGAATGATTTGGGGACTATGTCAGAGATAGCTATGCCATGTTGGAGAGAGAAAGCAGGAGAGAGAAATTTGAAGTGCATTTGCAAGGAGTGGATTTATTGCAGAAAAGTGAGACTCACTGGAGAGAGAAGCCAGGCGTTGCTGCTCGTGTGGGCTGTAACAATGGCGCCCAGCGGGCGCGTGCATTGCTGGGCGTGTCAAGCTCGCCTGTCATACGTATTTTTTTAATTTTTTTTTAAAATCAAATTTGTTTTACTTTTTTTTCCATATTATTAATCACACTTATAAAAACTCTTAAAAAAAATCGCAAAAAGACCACTATTAAGGATGCTCTAATAGTCCATGATTCAATTAGAGTTTGGTAATGTTTTTCTCTATTAATATCAATTTATTAGTCATCGACTATATAGTGATTTTTCTTGATTCTAACCGTCGACCGTCGAGAACCCAATTATGTACAACTATATATCAAAGTTAAGTACCCAAAGTATTTTGATCACAATATTATTACTTGCTCTCTGCAGCTTGTCAATTATTAGAGATCAACTTAATTTAATCCAATAATGGATTTAAACTGTTTGATTAAAAGTAAAAATACAATGGTGAAAGGACCAAATTAAAAGTGAAGATTAAGAATATAATCCAGTCTGACTCAGAGACTTGATTATATTAGGGACAGCACTTACAGGGGCGCCCTTTTTATTTATACAGACAACATATATAGTAACATACTAATTAAAGAAACGAGGTAGCATTTCTTCCTTTCAAGCACCGTTATAAAAAGGATAAGTTTCATATCGAAAATTGCAACTCGCTTCGATAACTCTCCCTCCAATTTTGGCAGTCCCACAGCACTGTGGAAGCTCTGCAATGGCGTCGTAGAGGCACTTCTTACAATCCTCGCCGGAGAGATCTCTGGTGCACTGAACCAAGCCGTACAGCGTATTGGTTCCGCCGAGATTCTCCACTCCCGCCGCGTACGAGCTCTTCAGCATCGCCGCCTTGTCCGCCAGTCTGGTCAACAGATCTCTGGTTTTCTGCATGAATGCCTTGGGATCCTTCGCGTCTTCCCAGTGGGCCATGTAGAACTTATTCGCGCTGTCTATCTCCCCAAAGAAATCATCCTGCGAGTACTTGAGCTCACAATTATCGTACCTAAATTAAATGTGCCAAATTAACATGTATATATGTTAGGCATCACAAACTGAAACTAAAGATATATACATACATACATATATATAATTCAGTTTCTGTGCAGTTGGTGTGTCTAGTGGCGCGATTAAATCTGAGCCCTTGATCTTGTCTAAATGAATATCAAAAACTAATAAGGTGGTGCCAATTTGATTTTTTGTATCTAGGTCAAATTTAAGGTGCACGATTTTCCTTCTCTGCCTCAAAAACTCAAATTGCGTCGGTCTAAAGCTTTAGGTGCGTGGATTTCTTTTTTAAAGTGCGTTGCTTTCCTTTTTTAACGTGCGTGATTTATATTCTTAAGGTGCGTCGGTTGTTGAAACTTAAGATAAGTCATTTTAAAATTTTAGGTGCGTGATTTGTGTGCTTAAGGTGTGTCTTTTTGTGTTAACTGCACAATCCCACGAGAAGTAGTTATATTTGCACCCGATCCACTATATATATATATATATATATATGTTTTGCTAGGGTTTGGAGAGAGGGATCTAGCATATTGCCATCTAACCATAGTGTTAACTGCTACAGAAGTATAAGGAAATAAAATTGTGCTCCTAGTTATTGCTTTTGGGCAAGGAGAAGGGCACTGAAGGATAAGTCCAACACCAGGTGGGTAGGAGAATTGTTGGGTGGAGGCATAATAGGTCAAGTCCAACATGCTGAGTTTAAAAAATGTGACGACAACATAAGAAAATAAAATTACGTTTTCATTATATTACTAGCTGTAACTTTTTGCATGTGGTAAGTTTGTAATCGTTGTTAATCCAAAGAATATAGACGTCATACCATAAGATGCCGCCATTGTTGTTGGGGCAGAGTTGACGTATCCTGGTGGTGGCGTCGGCTACGCATTTCTTGCATTCTTCGGTGGTGACGTCGCCACGGCAGAGAGCGAGGCCGTAGACTCTGTCGGTGCATTTACCGGCGAAGCCAGAACTATAACCGTTGCGTGGTGTGTTGGAGGAGAGATTACCCAAAAGTGTGTTTAAGTTTTTTTCGAAGCGGGAATTGGGATGGAAGGTTGCAAAGTTTGCACAGAAATAGCGGAGTTGGGCAGCCGCCATGGGTGTGTGCAGTGCAAGGATGACAGCAATGGAAATCAGAGAGAAAAGCTTTGAGTAGGCCATGGTAGCTAGCACGCTAATTAAGCTAGATAGTTGATGATGATGATGAAGGAGAATATGCATGCAATTTTATAGTGTTTTTCCATCCACGGATCAGCATTGTTTTCAATAGTGTACGTCAGTGACTGACGAAAGCCTTACAGCAGGGATGGTTCGTCATAAATGGAATTGCATTTCCTTTTTATTTTTATTATTTTTTTTTTCATTTCAAAAATAGCATTTATGAGCTATTCTCTATCTAACATCCTTCGTTCACAAGATGAATTTTGAAACAATAGAAATGTTATTCCAGTTTTAAAAAAAAGAAAAAAAAAAGAAAAAGAAATGTTATTCCATAGGAATGAATTGAATACATAAGGATTAGTTTGATTTAAAAATGAATAGACTTCAAAAATGGTAGTATAGTGTTTGATTGGTTTAAGAAATAAAAATAGAATAAATATTCAAATGACATAAATATTCTTTATACTGAATTATATATATTTATAGAAATCTGTTCAAATGTGACCGCGCCTTCCCATGCGGCCGTGCGGTTTACACCACTCAATGTTAAGAAATGCACCACAATGAAAATGCATAAAAAACACCTCATAACTCCCGTGTTTCTAATTGTGCATTTCTTAACACTGTGTGGTGTATTTTTTAATACGTAGTGGAGTGTTTTTGGTGATGTGTACCTAATAGTGCATATTTGTGTGGTGTATCTCTTAACATTGAGTGGTGCATTTCTTAACATTGAGTGGTGTAAACCGCACCGACCGCACGAGTAGCCACAGCCACACCTGATTATGAATATATATATATATATATATATATATATATATATATATATATATATATATATATATATATATATATATAT
>NC_044925.1:1631722-1656826 GCF_003576645.1 Ipomoea triloba | reverse complement strand
TGAATAGCTCACGAGAGTGAGTATTCCAATTACCGTATTTTGGGTTTGAGTTACGAGAGTAACCTTTCCCTTTTAGATGGCAATTTTCCACACTTGTTTAACCCAAATAATTATTTCACTTTAGATTGGCACTAGGTGATTAAACACTTTAACTCCCAAAAATCCCGCTTTTACCTCTTTGAATACAAAAACCCGTTTGCCTTATTTTAATTATCTTGTTTGCATATCCATAGATAATCATCCATTGTGAACGTAGGAATAGCTTCTTGCGAATATAATTAGTAACTAGTGCTTGATACCCCACTTCCCTGTGGTTCGATAACCCCGGAATACTCCGGGTATTTGTATGTGGTTTTATGCTACGACCAAATTGGCGCCGTTGCCGGGGAAGCGGTGTTTAGTATTAACATTAGTGAAAATTGTATTCTAGGAGTCTATTCCATTTTATTTTCTTTATTTTTATTTTTATTTTGTTTTGTTTACTAACCGGTGCTAACGAGCTTCCTTAGCTTGTTTTTGTTAAGGTTTGTAGGTGTTGCATGCAAACAAGGTCCTCGGGAGGTGAAGGACTATTACCTCTTGACCTTGAAATCGAAAGGAGAGCCAAATTTCTTAGAAAGCAAAGGAGGATGGCAAACGAGCAAGGCAACATCAATGTCAATCCTAATGGAAATGGTGAAGGAAATGGAAACGGTGAGGGAAACGGTGTAAATCAACCCCTACCGGCAAGGAGAGCTATGTCCGACTATATTGCACCCGACTTGGATGAACACAATAGCATCAACATTCCGGGTGTTGAGGCCAACAACTTTGAGATCAAACCGGCAATCATACAAATGGTGACATCCGATCAATTTGGAGGGTCGCCAATGGAGGATCCAAATGCTCATATAACCAAGTTTCTCCGGATTTGCAGCACATTTAAGATGAATGGAGTTCCGAATGAAGCAATCAAACTCCGACTTTTTCCTTTTTCACTAAGGGATAAAGCCGACAGTTGGCTCATTTCTTTCCCCGCCAATCATTTTGCTAGTTGGGATCAACTTCATAGGGAGTTCTTGAAAAGATTCTACCCACTTTCAAAGACTCAAAGGATGAGGAGAGCCATTCAAAACTTCAAGCAAATTTCAAATGAATCTCTAGCCGAATCTTGGGAGAGGTTTAAGGAACTACAAAGGCAATGCCCTCATCATGGTATTCAAGGATGGGATCTAATGATGGCCTTCTATGAAGGTTTGCTTGATAATTCAAAGATCTTGGTGGATGCTTCATCGGGAGGATCATTCACGGTTTTGGAACCTACTCAAGCCGAGGAACTACTTGAGAAGATTGCAACAAATGGAACAACTTGGTATTCGGAGAGATCTTCCCAAAGGCTTGTGGGAGGATTTCATGATGTTGATCAAATATCCGCCTTGTCGGCTAAGGTGGATAACATGGCATCCATGGTTCAAAAGATAGCTCAAATCACCCTCAACAACCAAAATGTGAGCTATGCTTCTTCTATTTCTATTCCTCCAAGGCAAATCATGATGTGTGACTTATGTGGGGGAGAACACAATTTGGGAGAGTGCTTAAATGATGATATGGGTTCTCAATCTACCATGGAGCAAGTTGATTTGGTAGGATATGGTAGGCAACAACAATCATTCCAACCGCAAGGAGCCTACAATCCTAATGTATCAAGGAATCACCCCGGTTTTTCTTGGAGTAATCCGATGGGGGCTGCAAATCCCCAAAGTTTTGGCAATAGAGGACCACCACCGGGATTCCAAGGGCAACAAAATTATAGAGGTGGTCAACAACAACAACAATCTAGGCAAAATTTAGGATTCCAAAACTCTAATGCTCAACCGAGGCAACCACTAGAGAAGCCGCCTCCACCAAATTGGGAAGCCATGATAGAGATGATGTTTAAATCTCAAATGCAAAGTGAAGAGAAGATTAGGCAAGTATCGGATAAGTTGGACCAATTGAGTGCTCATCATAAAATGCTAGAAAATCAAATTGCCAATCAAGCTTCAACCTCTAGCACAAAAGTAACCGGGAAGTTGCCCGCTTGTCCCGAAAATCCGAGAGAGCACATGAATGCCATTATCACTAGAAGTGGAAAGCAACTTGAAGGTCCACAATTGCCTACCAATGATCAAGTTTTGGAGCCGAAAGTTGAAAATGGAAAGTTAAAGGAGGATGTTGTTGTGCAAAGCAAAGGAAAGGATTCTTGCCTATTCAAATCCGAAGAAGATGAAATCCAAAAACTTGAACCTTTGTTGAGACAAATTCCACCACTCCCGTTCCCACAAAAATTTAAGAAAGCCAAGGTGGAAGAAAGAAGGGCAAGGTTCTTGAGCTTGATCAAGCAATTGGACATTTCTATTCCTTTGCTTGATGCCATCACCGAAATCCCCTCTTATGCAAGATTCTTGAAAGAGATTCTATCCAACAAGAGGAGATTTGAAGACCGTGAAACCGTTGCGGTCAATGAAGAATGTAGTGCCCTTATCCAAAACAAGCTTCCACCAAAACTTAGAGATCCCGGGAGTTTTTCTATTCCATGTGTTATTGGAGGGTCTCTTGTGCAAAGAGCTTTGTGTGACTTGGGAGCTAGTGTGAGTTTGATGCCGTACTCTTTATGTAAAAAGTTGCAACTTGGGGAGCCTAAACCCACCGCCATGACTTTGCAACTAGCGGATAGATCCGTAAAACACCCCGTGGGAGTTCTTGAAGATGTGCCGGTAAAGATTGACAAATATTACATCCCGGGTGATTTTGTGGTTCTAGAAATGGAAGAAGATGCTAAAGTTCCTATCATTCTTGGGAGGCCATTTTTGGCAACCTCCGGGGCGGTAATTGATGTTAAAAAGGGGACTTTGGTGCTTGAAATTGGGATGACAAAGTTGAGTTTAATGTTTTTGAATTGGCTAGCAAATCCCCTTGTCTTGATGAATGCTTTTGTGTAGATACCATTGATTCATGTGTTCGGGAGACTCTTGAAGAAAGCAATTGGATTTCTAATGATCCTTTGGGAGTTGATGTAGATGATACTATTGAGGAAGAGCAAATTGATGAAGACACAAGTGGTTTTGATGAACTTTTTGATGAGAATGAATTATTGGTGCAACCATCCTCACCAAAGCTTGAAGTATTTGGTCTTGGAGACCAATTGACCAATCACAATGGGGATAATCATCCAAAGGTAGAATTAAAACCTTTGCCCTCCGAATTGAAGTATGCTTTTCTTGGTTCTAATTCTACATATCCCGTTATTGTGAATGCTAATTTGAATGATGATGAAATTGAGAAGTTGTTGCATGTGTTGAGAAGGCATAAAAAAATCATTGGTTATACTCTTGATGACATTGTTGGCATAAGTGCATCCTATTGCATGCATAGGATATACTTGGAAGAGGGGTATAAACCGAGCATTGAACCACAAAGGAGGTTGAACCCGAACATGAAAGATGTGGTGAAAAAGGAGATTCTAAAGTTGTTGGGTGCGGGCATTATCTATCCCATCTCGGATAGTAAATGGGTAAGCCCAATTCATGTGGTTCCTAAAAAGGGTGGAACAACCGTGGTTGAAAATGAAAACAATGAGCTCATTCCTACTAGATTGGTTACCGGGTGGAGAATGTGCACCGATTATAGGAAGTTGAACAAAGCTACAAGGAAAGACCACTTCCCACTTCCTTTCATTGATCAATTGCTTGAGAGGATGGCAAAGCATGCTTATTTTTGTTTTCTTGATGGCTTCTCGGGATTCTTTCAAATTCCCATTCACCCCGAAGATCAAGAAATGACTACCTTTACATGTCCATATGGTACTTTTGCATATCGGAGGATGCCATTTGGGTTATGTAATGCACCGGCAACATTCCAAAGGTGTATGGTGGCCATTTTTTCAGATTTCATTGAAGAAAGCATGGAGGTTTTTATGGATGATTTTTCTGTGTATGGACTATCTTTTGATGAATGCCTTGCCAACTTAGATAAAGTGTTAAATAGATGTGAAGAAGCCAATCTTGTTCTAAATTGGGAGAAATGCCATTTTATGGTAAATAGTGGGATTGTTCTTGGTCACAAAATCTCAAAGAAAGGCATGGAGGTAGACCCGGCAAAAGTGGAAGTCATTGAGAAACTACCACCACCCACCACGGTGAAGGGAATTAGAAGTTTTCTTGGGCATGCGGGTTTCTACCGGCGGTTCATTAAGGATTTTTCTAAAATCTCAAAACCTCTTACTCATTTGCTTTCTAAAGAAGCTAACTTTGTCTTTGATGAATCTTGTTTTGAAGCTTTTGATAGGTTGAAGAAGGCATTAATTTCGGCACCCATTATGTCACCACCGGATTGGAGCATACCGTTTGAAATCATGTGTGATGCTAGTGATTTTGCCGTGGGGGCTGTTCTTTGCCAAAAGAGAGATAAGAGCTTGCATCCGATTTACTATGCAAGCCACACTTTGAACGATGCTCAAGTCAACTACTCCACTACCGAGAAAGAAATGCTTGCCGTGATTTTTGCCATTGAAAAATTCCGGTCTTATCTTGTGGGGAGCAAAGTGATCATCCACACCGACCACTCGGCACTCAAATACTTGATCAACAAAAAGGATGCCAAGCCGAGATTGATTAGATGGACTCTTCTACTTCAAGAATTTGACATTGAAATCAAGGGCAAGAAGGGGTCCGAAAACCTTGTTGCTGATCACTTGTCAAGATTGGAGAATCAAAAGGAAGTAGTTGGAGAAGAGTTGCCTATTGATGACAATCTTGGTGGGGAGCAACTTATGGCAATCAAGGCCTTTTTGCCTTGGTATTCCGACTTGGTCAATTATGTGGTTTGTCAAAAATTCCCACCAAATGCTTCCCGTGCTCTAAAGAAAAAACTAAAAAATTATGCAAGATACTATCTTTGGAAGGAACCTTTTCTTTACAAGAGATGTGCCAA
Organism: Ipomoea triloba; assembly: GCF_003576645.1. Taxonomy (NCBI): domain Eukaryota; kingdom Viridiplantae; phylum Streptophyta; class Magnoliopsida; order Solanales; family Convolvulaceae; genus Ipomoea; species Ipomoea triloba. Next base: position 1,651,876 of record NC_044925.1, on the reverse strand, counting down.
TGGGGTAATGAGAAGATGTTTGCCCGAAGATGAGATTGAAAGTGTTCTACATCATTGCCACTCATCACCTTATGGAGGACACTTTGGGGCTTCTAGAACCGCGGCTAAAGTTCTACAGTCCGGATTTTATTGGCCTAGCTTGTTCAAGGATGCTAATTCTTATGTGAAGCATTGTGATAAATGTCAAAGGGTAGGCAATGTTGGGAGAAGAAATGAAATGCCTCAACAAGGCATACTTGAGGTGGAATTATTTGATGTATGGGGTTTAGACTTCATGGGTCCATTCCCTAAATCTTTTGGGCATGAATATATTCTTGTTGCTGTGGATTATGTCTCTAAATGGGTTGAAGCCATTTCTTGCCCCACAAATGATGCTAAGGTGGTCATCAAGTTCATAAAGAAAAATATCTTTGCAAGGTTTGGAGTGCCAAGGGCATTGATCACCGATAATGGAAAGCATTTTTGCAACAAAGCTTTGGGGAAAGTTCTTGAGAAATATGGAGTTCATCACCGACTTGCCACTCCTTATCATCCTCAAACTAGTGGCCAAGTGGAGCTTTCTAATAGAGAAATCAAATCAATTCTTGAGAAAGTTGTCAACCCGTCAAGGAAGGATTGGGCCACTAAACTTGATGATGCACTTTGGGCATATAGGACTGCATACAAGAACCCAATCGGGACTTCCCCATTCAAGCTTGTTTACGGGAAAGCATGTCATCTTCCCGTAGAGTTGGAACACAAAGCACACTGGGCGGTCACAAATCTTAACATGGATTTAAAACTTGCGGGTGAAAAGAGACTCCTTCAACTCAATGAGCTGGAGGAATTCAGACTTGATGCTTATGAGAATGCTCAAATTTACAAGGAAAGGACTAAGAAATGGCATGATAAGCACATTCTCAAGAGGGAGTTTGTTTCCGGTGATAAAGTCCTTTTGTTCAACCCAAGGTTGAAACTATTCCCAGGGAAGTTAAGGTCTAGATGGTCGGGACCTTATGAGGTTGTCAATGCATACCCATCTGGAGCTGTGGTGATTCGGGGGAAAAATGGAGATTTCACCACAAATGGCCAAAGATTGAAACATTACCATGATGATACCAAGATTGAGGCTAAAGTGGTGATTAGCCTTTATTCCCCAACATACACTTGAAAGAAAAAAAAAGGGGTCGAGCTCATGACCTTAAACGAGCGCTTCTTGGGAGGCAACCCATGTTCTTTTTAATTTGTTTGTATTGCGTTATTGCATTGTGCTAATTTTTGCATTTTTATTTTTATTTTTTTAGATTTCTATATTTAGTTGTTAATTGTTTTATGTTTGATGATCTTTGAGCCTTTGTTTTGTGTCATAAGTGATTTTTGGAGTGATATTTTGCATTGTTTGATGATAAGGTGTTGTTAGGAGTTAGGAAATTGGGAGTCTAAGCTGAAAAAAAAAAGGGATTTCTCACTGCCTAAGTTCGACGCGCATCGAGAAATTTCTCGACGCGCGTCGAACTCGTCCAGCGCGCAAATAAATTGCGCGCTACGCGCGTCGAACTCGTCCAGCGCGCAAATAAATTGCGCGCTGGACGTTCTCGACTCGTCCAGCGCGCAAATAAATTGCGCGCTGGACGTTCTCGACGCGTCGAGCGCGCAAATAAATTGCGCGCTGGACGTTCTCGACGCGTCGAGAGCGCAAATAAATTGCGCGCTGGACGTTCTCGACGCGTCGAGAGATTCTCTCGACGCGTCGAGACGTCGGGTCGCCCGGCGACCCGAACCGGCAACCCCCTCGAGACGTCGGGTCGCCCGGCGACCCGAACCGGCAACCCCCCTTTTTATCCCCGAATGTTTTATTTTTCCCCATCTTCCCTACCCGAACTGCTGCGAAAAAAACCCCCATTCACTCTCCACTTCACTATTTTGCCATAAACTCTACTCCCATCCACTCCAAACTCTTTCTAAGGCATCAAGGTATCATCTTTGCATCATTTCTTCTTCAATTTCTTGTTATTTTGCTCATAATTTTGATTTTCTTGTGTATGAACCCTAACCCACGAAATTTCAAAATTTGAATCTTAAATGTCTTTGGGTTAGTGGTTGTTAGTTCTTGTGTGTTTAATTTGCTATAATTCCTTGTTTCTATCCATTACTTTGTTGATTTTAGTTTGATTTTGAAGATACTAGTCTTGAATCTTGTTGATACATTCTTGAATGGAATTGAATTTTTGATGATAATGTTGCTTGGTGGTTGGAATAATTGATTGTATGATTGGTGGTGTTGCTTGTTGTGTAAAAATGGATAGATTTTGAAGGCTAGANTTCCCCATCTTCCCTACCCGAACTGCTGCGAAAAAAACCCCCATTCACTCTCCACTTCACTATTTTGCCATAAACTCTACTCCCATCCACTCCAAACTCTTTCTAAGGCATCAAGGTATCATCTTTGCATCATTTCTTCTTCAATTTCTTGTTATTTTGCTCATAATTTCGATTTTCTTGTGTATGAACCCTAACCCACGAAATTTCAAAATTTGAATCTTAAATGTCTTTGGGTTAGTGGTTGTTAGTTCTTGTGTGTTTAATTTGCTATAATTCCTTGTTTCTATCCATTACTTTGTTGATTTTAGTTTGATTTTGAAGAAACTAGTCTTGAATCTTGTTGATACATTCTTGAATGGAATTGAATTTTTGATGATAATGTTGCTTGGTGGTTGGGATAATTGATTGTATGATTGGTGGTGTTGCTTGTTGTGTAAAAATGGATAGATTTTGAAGGCTAGAATGCACTTAACACCTTTGTTCAAAATCATGCACACAAGGTGTTTGTTAAAATGTCCCAATGATGATTTTGAAAATTTCTTGCCTAACCTTGAGGTGATTGGGAGTGTTTTGCTTAGCTACTCCATTCTTGCTTTATTAGCTAGCATTTTGTTTAATAATTCCTAATACTTGATTTTTGCAAGCCTTGTTCTCACTCTATGATGTTGTAGTTACAAAATGCCTCCAAAAGGTAGGAACTCACGAAGGGGACGAAGGGAAGAATCATCACAACAAGCACAACAACTTCCCCAAGAGCCACAATTCCAAATCTTCAATACTCCCCAAGCACGTGAGAGATACAACACTTGGATTTCAACACGGGGGATCAAAAAAGAAAGGGGGATTTTGCTAAATGTTCCAGCACATTGGAATTGGGGACCTACATTTCTTGCTCAACCTGGAGATGCATTTTCTGGCCTAGTCAGGGAGTTTTATGCTAATGCTGGTGATGGCATGCAAACTAATACGGCAATTGTTAGGGGAGTTGAAGTGAGCTTTTCTACGGTAGACATTAATGCCTACTATGGTACTGAAGATCATAGAGCCATTGATTATTACCATCAAGACTTGAGGTTGAGCAGACTGACTGGAGAGATGCTAAATGAGATTGCAAGATCCTTTCACCCAGAAGCTACTTGGAACATTGCACATGGATTGCCAGCCCATATTGATTATCATTACTTTGGACAACGAGACCGTGCACTCCTTGACTTTATCAAAGCAAAGCTCAGTCCTTATTCACACAAAGGGCATGTTCGAAGGGATCAAGTCCTCATGGCTTACTGCATCAAGGAGCAGCATCCCATGAATGTGGGAGCCATTATCAACCAGAGCATTCGTGACATTGCGTCATCAGATAGGAAATCACGATGCTTTCTTAGCCATCCCTTTCTTATCACTGAATTGTGCAGGCTAGCAGGTGTTCCCATCAATGAAGAGCAAGAAATCAAGCTCACGCCCCTTACCTTCATCTCCCCACACTATGTTCAGACCCACTATGGGCAAGGGCAAATACCCGCCAATGACTCGGAGGATGAAGAAGCCGGTCACCAAGCTGAAAATGCAGATATGGTGGACCCTAATCCTATGCCAGCGCAACCTCAAATTCCTCAACAATTCAATATGCAACAGTTCATTACAAGGCAAGAGGAATTCATGAGGAGAAGTGATGAAATAAACTGGTATGTTGGTACATCTACGTATCAACAAAATCAAGCGGCGCTAGGCTTTACTCCTCATTTCCCACCACCACCACCATGGCTTCAGGATCCCCAGTACATTCCAGACTACTACAGGCCTCATTTCCCACCACCACCGGATGATGCAGATCAGCAGTGACACTTCAGGGATGTATCTCATAACCCCTCTTTTGATTTAATTTGCTACATTGGGGACAATGTAGAATTTAAGTGTGGGGGAGGGTTTAGACTATTTCATTTTATGTTATTTCTTTTTCGTTTTGTCTTAGCTTTCTCTTGATCTTGCTTGGATGACTCAAATTTTTGCTTGAATCACTTGTCGGCATAGTTATTATTACTCTCTCTTGTGGGTTTGTGGATCGTTTTGGTTGAACTTGCTTCATTCCCTTACCAATATCCTTGTTAACCACCCAATAAACTGAACTAATTTTCAATCCAGTGGTTAGTGTTGTGCTAGTGAATGATTATGTGGAACTCCGGTGTTGGTTGATGTTCTAGAACTTGCCTTAATACTCCTCAAGTGTAGTCTAATTCTTGCATGCTTAGAAATGATTTAGGCCATTTTTGTTTACCCCTAGCCTTTTAAACCTTTTCACCCGATGTGTTTTTATTATCCCTCGTGTCCCCTTGTCCCTTTTTATTTGTTTATTAAGTGCTAAGCACTTAAACCCCTCTTTGTGAATTGTTTTTCTTGTTAAACCCTCATTATTAAACCCTTAACCCTTGACCAAAAACATTTCCTTTCGCCCTTGAGAGAATGTAACTTTTATTCTTTGATATTCTTGTAGAAGAGAATTTTTGGAGCTTTTATCTTGAAAGTAATCCTATCTTTGAAAAGTTCAAGTGTGGGGGTCCTCTTCATCTTTTGTAATGTATTTTGTTAATTTGTTCTTATGAATTCAAAAAAAAAAAAAAAAAAAAAAATTATAGCTTAGTTGTTTATTTTATTTTTCTTGTAGAGTTTGTAATTGACCCCCACTATTCCTTAGGATTGCTTCGTTTCGTCTTTGCATTATGCTCCTGGTTTTCATCAAACTCTTCTAGCTTTAAATGTGAATAATTGTGAACTTCTCTCCGTTTTGTGTATCTTCCATACCCCTTCTTTGTTAGCCCTTAACCTCTAGCCCCGTTATAAGCTCAATAAAGACCTACTTGATCTTTGCATGCATTTTTAGGTCTGTATTAGAGGAGTGTGAAAGGCAAGCTTTTGGGATGTTCTTCTCAATACCAAATTCTGCATAAACCTAACTGAGTAGGTGCACACACTGGGTTTGTCACTAACTAATAATTTTGGTGCTTGAATGTTGGCTTGGGAATGGATCTTGTTGGCTTTGTGGTATGACCGGAGGTACAAGAGAGAGTATGAAAATTTATGCCGGACTTGTGATTTATTTTCTTATTTTGCTTGAGGACAAGCAAGATCTTAAGTGTGGGGGAGTTTGATACACTCTCATTTGTACCTATTTTACTTGTGTTTTTATTTAGGTTTTATAATTAATTGTGTATTAAAATGTTATCTCCAATGCTTTTTCCTTGTTATTTTATTTAAAGTGGTATAATGCTTGGTTTGAGTGTCTTTGGTGTGTTTAGTGCTGCATTATAACCACTTGGGAGCAAAAAGGCAATGCAAAGGAATCAAAAGTGTTGAGAAGTCAAAATGGGACCGAAAGTACTGTTCACCGCAGATTCTCGACGCGTCGAGAATATCTCTCGACGCGTCGAGACCTTCCAGAGAGCAATAAAAATTTCGCCATTTTATTCTCGACGCGTCGAGAAACATTCTCGACGCGTCGAGAATCCTGCCCAGGACACTATTCATCCCAGAACAAAATTCCAGATTTGTCCCTGTTTTGGATCCCACTATTTAAGGCTTCATTTCTCCCCAAACCCTACCGGTTGGCTGCTGGTTTTTGTCAGAAAAAGGGGAAAGAGAACAAGGAAAAGAAGCTTCATCATCTCCAAAAGCCAAAGAAGAAATCATCACAACTTTTGGAAAGGAGATCAAAGAAAAGAGCTTGGAGGCATCATTTGGGAGAATATCTTCCTTTCTCTTTTCTATTTTGAACTTTATTGAATAATTGTTGGATCTATTTTAGCCATGTTAGGCTAAACTTCCTTTTGGGATTTTTGGGTATAAAAGTGTTTATGAACCTATGTGCCTAGTTCTTATTTTGTTTTAATGAGATATCTATTTGGGTTTATTGCTTGTGTTGCAATTGTGATTTATGTTATTGATACTTGTAATTAGATGCATATGATTGCTTGTACCCTTGCTAGATTTGTCTATGAATCAAAGAGCACCCACAATTGCACTTGACTATTGTACCTCGAGAGAGGACAATTTGGTTAAGGGATATATTGTGAATAGCTCACGAGAGTGAGTATTCCATTTGTGAATAGCCCACGAGAGTGGGTATTCCATTTATTGCTTAGTCCCGATCTTATATTGTGAATAGCTCACGAGAGTGAGTATTCCAATTACCGTATTTTGGGTTTGAGTTACGAGAGTAACCTTTCCCTTTTAGATGGCAATTTTCCACACTTGTTTAACCCAAATAATTATTTCACTTTAGATTGGCACTAGGTGATTAAACACTTTAACTCCCAAAAATCCCGCTTTTACCTCTTTGAATACAAAAACCCGTTTGCCTTATTTTAATTATCTTGTTTGCATATCCATAGATAATCATCCATTGTGAACGTAGGAATAGCTTCTTGCGAATATAATTAGTAACTAGTGCTTGATACCCCACTTCCCTGTGGTTCGATAACCCCGGAATACTCCGGGTATTTGTATGTGGTTTTATGCTACGACCAGTGCACGTAATGTTATAACTAAATGCACGTAGGTGCACCCAGGTGCATAAATATTAACAAGGTAAATTACTTGCATTTGTAAGTGAAAATAGGTGCACACATGCAAGTAAAATGTATTACAAGTGCAAGTAAATTGTACACTGAGCATCAATACTAAGTGCACTTAATGTTATAACTAGGTGCACCTAATGTTATAACTAGGTGCAGATTGGTTGAGCCAGGTGCATGAATGTTAACAAAGTAAATTACTTGCACAAGTGCAAGTAAAATGTATTGCAGATGCAAGTAAAATGTATTACAGGTGCAAGTGAATTATACACTGAGCATCAATACTAAGTGCACCTAATGTTATAACTTGGTGCACCTAAGTGCATGAATATTAACAAGGTAGATTACTTGCATTTGTAAGTGAAAGTATTTGCGAAAATAGGTGCATGAATATTAACAAGGTAAATTACTTGTACTTGTAAGTGAAAATAGGTGTAAAAATAGGTGTACTTGTAAGTGAAACTATGTGCACTTGTAAGTGAAACTAGGTGCACCAAAGTTCTAGATATTTACGAAAATGCCACCGCGTCATTTTTTTAAAATTGCATCTGATTCATTGATCTGGCCACGTGGACGGCTGTGAAGCATTCTCTTTTCTTACCTGGGTGGCAGTTCGCATGGGAGTGCATCCCTATATATATATATATATATATATATATATAAGAATACATATCGTTCGCCAGGGTAGATCAATCTATACTTAAGATTTTTAAAAAATAATGGTGATATTTTTGTAAATAATGGTGATATTTTTGTAAATAAATAAAATTTGAATGAATAAAAGATGTGAATTTATCCCAAATGGTAAATCTTTATTTAAAATTATACACTTTAGACTTCATGATCTTTCTAAAGCTTATCTAGCCTCGGATTACTGAATCTGTCGCTATCTAGCGACAGATTATTATTATTATTATTATTTTTTTTGAAAACAGCGACAGATTATTTAATCCATCGCATATTTAGCAACATAAATCCGTCACTAAAATGCAACAATTTTTTTTTTTGAAGAGTAAAATGCAACAATTAAAATCAATAGAACTTTCAAAGTCAATTCGCGAAAAAATTATGGCTATATTTTGTTGCAAAGTTTGTTGCTAAAGTTTGTTGTGACATGACCATTTTTGGTCATTTATCAACAAAACAGTTTAAATACCATTAAATTTAAGGACATTTCGGTATGCAATTATGGATGTTTTCAAAAAAATAAACATAAACAATATATCGGTTCAACATACTTTGTATAAAAAAGATTGAAATGCCTTTGCATTTAACGATATTTCGGCGATTTTGTTGATGAAGGACTAAAAATGATCATGCCGCAATAATACTAGAACCAAATGATGATGTTTTAATAAAAAAAGACTAAAAGTGGATTGTCACCTATAAATCTAGGACCAAAAAAAGAATTAACTCTTTCTGTTATGACATCATATATAATATATAGTTTTCTAATCTTATAACAATTTAGGACAAAATATATAAAGTTTACCAAATAAAGTCATTCCATGTATACATAAATCAGTAATGACTTTATTTGATAAGCTTTATATATACGCATATACCGAATTTAAGGTATTTCACTTAAATATAATTTAATTTTGTTTAGTATTGTAATTTTATGTTGAATGATTTCAAATTTCAAACTAATCTTTTTTTTTTTGGTCTAAAATGAGCGGGAAAATGACACACTTGTTTATATATATATATATATATATATATATATATATATATATATATATATATATATATATATATATATATATATNTATATATATATATATATGTTGATTTATGCTGAGACACATTATGGCGTAATATCTCACGAATATTTAACCCTATATCTATTTATAGTAGAAATTAAATATAGGTTGAGAACGCATTATAATAGAGAGTGTATTTCTTTTTAGTGCAACTAATCTATTACTATTAACCAAATTATTTGTTGCAATTATTGCAACGAGATTAGTATGGGAAAACTCATTGCAAACATTGCAACGGAATTTACAACAGAACTTAATTAATCCGTTGCAAATTTTGCAATGGAAAAATTTCATTGCAACACCCATTGCAAATTTTTTTTGCAACGGAAATAAAGTTCCATTGCAATTGAGTTGAAACGAGCATATTACCGGCAGAATGCATTCCATTGCTAATTCTGTTGCAAATCATAATTTGAAACGGAATTTGGACATTTTGCAAAGAAATTATGTTCGTTGCAATTTGTACTTTTTCTTGTAGTAGATAATTGTGTATATATCATCTTTCCATGTTCATTATATTCCCCCACTCGTAAATTTTTCTATATAATATAGTCATTCAAGGTCGGCCCTATAGTATAACCTCCTTAGGGTTAACAAGAAGAGTGGAGTATGAAATTTTTTGAACAACTATAAAAACACTTGTGTCATTTTACTTTACGCATTACCTGCTTATTAATCTATGAACTAACCACATACTTAACACACAATCAACCACAATTATTCGTTCAAAACTTAGCTACTCATTTAATATTTAAGGCACGCAAGCTAAAGACTTCCGTTGCGAGAAAACTTGTTTCCAAGTTTTGTTTTAAAACAATGATTTTGAAATTCAAGCTCACTTAAAGCTATTTTGAAAAGTTTGCAAAAAAAAAAAAAGAAAATGTAAGAAATTCTATTCAATCCCCCCCCCCCCATCATTCCTTCTAGACAAAACATATAGCATCAAAATAACAATTTTTGTTTTCTAAAAGGGAACAATATAATTTAACAATTTTTCTTTTCTAAAAGGGAACAATTTAAAAAAATTGTTCACTAAATTAAATATCTTCCTACATATACTTTTGAAAGATATGTTTGTAAAATCGGAATACGTAGGCTCTAAAAATTGTTATATTCTGAGGGAGCGACACTTTCAAAGCAATCTTAGCTTGAAGATGATTCTGCTTGAAAGTCAATAATTGTATTCCTTTTCTTTTGATTAAGTCGTTGATATGATTTTCTTAAATAAAACATTTTTTTAACGAAACAACTAATGCACAACACGTGTGCACAAAATATGAACACACATATGTCATATGTACTATTTTACTCAATTAATTTCCCAATGAAATTTTCTTAGCGAGGTTTAATTTATAATTCGTAATATAATTATGTTATGATTGGACAATGAGTACAAAAAGTTTTAAATTGTGCCTAACTCCTTACAAACAGAAACCTTAGCTTGCTCCTTACAATGTTCGGCATATGACCAAACATGTACATGACTATACACAATAATTTAATGTGAAAATTGTAATTTATACCCCTCCATAATATGTCAATTATCAATGTCACCCCTGAATTATTATTGGTGTAAATGTTGCCTTTCAATTTTAAAAACACTACATAATAATAATAATAATAATAATAATAATAATAATAATAACAATAACAATAACAATTCTTTCAATAATAATAAAGTTTAGATAGATCATGAAGTCTTAAATGTATAATTTTAAATGAAGAATTAAAGATGTATCGTTTGGAATAAATCCACATCTTTTATTCATTCAAATTTTATTTTTGTAAATATCACCATTAATTTTTTTAATCTTAAGTATAGATTGATCTGTTCATTTTTTGCATTGGCGAACGATATGTATTCTTATTTCTTATACTAGTCACTGTGTGTGTCTATATATATATATCATGGTTGCAGTAGGCGGCGCTAGGCAATAGGCACTAGTTCGGCGGTAGACTAGCGCCTAGCACCTCTACCGCCGGACTAGCGCCACCTACTACAACCATGATATATATATATATATATATATATATATATATATATATATATATATATATATTACTTCTCTTATTTATATAAATAAATATATTTAAATATAATATAAAAAAATTAATAAAGCCGACTCGCCTGAGTTAACTCGGCTAACTCTTCCGAGTTGGGCAAGTTAACTTGGCCGCCAACTCGGCCCAGTCGGCCGAGTTAGGCGCTAGGCGGTCGCCTAGGGAGCAATTCGCCTAGGTCTAGGGGCGCCTAGCGCCTAGGCAGGCCAACTCGGCCCAGTCGGCCGAGTTAGGCGCTAGGCGGTCGCCTAAGGAGCAATTCGCCTAGGTCTAGGGGCGCCTAGCGCCTAGGCCATCGATTTTTGAAACAGTGATATATATATATATATATATATATATATATAGGGGCACGCTCCAATGAGAACAGGTGCCCAGGAGAGAAATAAGAACGATCCACAATCGTCCACGTGTCTAGATCAACGAATCTGATGTAATTTTAAAAAAATGACGCAGTGGCATTTTCAATTCGTAAATATCTCAAACTTTGGTACAAGTAAATGTGTTATAAGTGCAAGTAGTTGGTGTACATTTGCAAGTAAAAAGTGTAAGTAAAATCACTTACAAGTGCACCTATTTTCACTTGCAAGTGCAAGTAATTTACCTTGTTAACATTCGTGCAACTAGGTGCAACTAATTATACCATTAGGTGCAACTAGTTATAACGATATGTGCACTTAGTATTGATGCTCAATGTACATTTTAGATGCACTTGTGCACCTATTTTCACGTACAAATGCAAGTAATTTACCTTGTTAACATTCATGCACCTAAGTGCACCTAGTTATAACCTTAGGTGCAACTACATCTGGACACGTGGCGCGCGGCGATTGGTCTATAGTTCTCTCCTGGGCGGTGCGTTCTCATTTGAACGCAATCCTATATATATATATATATATATATATATATATATATAATCTAGTCATATGAGAACCACCCTCCAAGTGAGAACCTGTGGACAAATCTAACTCATCGATCTGCATAGGAGAAATCAGGTGAGAACATACTCCTAGCTATACTCTAGATAAAAAGTGAAGGTTAATTTGATCCATCAATTTGGTAGATCAACGATTGAGGCTGGGTTGCTGAAAATGATAGTCCTAGGCAAGTAGAAAAAGATTTTAAACAAAGCTTGGAAATTAATTTATTCGCATTGGAAGTCTTTAGCTTGCCTTGAAAATTAGCAGCTAAGGTTTGAACCTATAAGCGTGGTTGTGTGTGTATTAAGTATGTATGAGGTTAGTTTGTAGGTTAATAAGAAAGAAATGCCTAAAGTAAATGACACAAATATTTTTATAAAAGTTGAGAAACTTTCCTACTCCACTCTTCTCATTAATCCAAAGGAGGTTCCACTAATTAAGTATTTTTCTAACACAACGTGGTAAAAAGCATTTGCTTCTATCGGTGATAGTCCTTCAAATAAAGGTTGCCACTAAGTCACCCTACTATTCACTATCCACTCAAAGCTAGCGAAGGGTCGTTTACAAAGCTGTCTTTTCCCTATTTAACTTATAAGCACTCCAAAGTAAAAAGGAGCTAGTCCTACTTATCACAAAATGTCTTTTTCTAGACCTGTAAGTGTCAGACAATGTAAGTTGCATCTTCCAAAAGGCTACTTTTCTTCATCCTTGGGTGTTCTCCTCCGGAGGTTGATCTTCCTTAACAGCGCCCCTTCAATCGGTTTCCTACATGATTGGAATACAGTATAGATTCGCTTTTATATCGTCTAGGACTAGGAAAACTCGTCAAGACTTCTTCTTGTCTTGAACTTCTTCCGATCCCCTTTATTTCCTTCCGATCTGACTTCTTTCGCTTGATTTGTTTTTAACCTCTTCCTTCCGAAATAGCTTCCTTCTGGTCAGTCTATCTACGAAGCTTATCTAAATTTACAATACAGAGATAGGGGACTAAAGTTCTTATTATATGAATAAACTCTACATCATTAAAATCTATTACAAACTTTCATAGCAAAAAGATAAGCTAAGAGGAAAACAGGAGGGTTTGTTCTATAAATATTACAAATTTGAAAATTTGTAATAAGTATAAAATTGACTATATATTTTTTTTTACTAAAATCCTCCACCATTGAAAAACTTTGATGGACGACTGTGATCAGTTTTCATTTTTTACAACATGATTTTGTTGTCATTTGAACCCTCCTATTGTTTCAAAATTCATTCGGTTAATGCTGTTATAGTGAGAATAGATCATAAATGCTATTTTTGAAAAGAAATGCAATTCCATTTGGGACGAACCATTCCTACTGTAAGGCTTTCGCCAGTCACTGACGTACTGTTGAAAACAATGCTGATCCGTGGATGGAAAAAACACTATACAATTGCATGCATATTCTCCTTCATCATCATCGTCATCATCAACAACAACTATCTAGCTTAATTAGTGTGCTAGCTACCATGGCCTACTCAAAGCACATATGCACAACATATGAATTGAATACACATATATCATATGTACTATTTTACTCAATTAATTTTCCAATGAAATTTTCTTAAAGAGGTTTAATTTATAATTCGTAAATAATAATTATGTTATAAGTGAACCATGAGTACAAAAAGTTTTAAATTGTGCCTAACTCCTTACAAAATAGAAACCTTGCTCCTTACAATGTTCGGCATATGACCAAACATGTGCATGACTATACACAATAATTTAATTTGAGGTACTATTATTATTATTGTTGTTTTTTTTTTTTTGAAACACTTATGATTATTTACTCATGATTTGTATTATTATTCTTGTTATTGCTATTATTGTTATTATTGTTAGTATTGTTATTATTATGTAAAAATTTGTATGGAAGACAATAAAATTTTTCATTTATTATATTTTGTGACCCAAGATAATTATGTGACAATTTTGGTAGTCAAAACACTAATGATCCATTACCCACTTGAAAGGATTAAAAAAAAAAGAAAAGAAGATAAAGTATAAATAAGCCACTAAATTATTTGGAAAATAACAATTAAGTCATCGAAATAATTCGCCCCTGGGTGAATTAGTTTGTCTTTGGGAAAGGCAAACTAATTCGCCTAGGCCAAGGACAAATAATTCAGTGGCTTATCTCTACTTTATTACAAATAAGTCATTGAACTATTTGGGAAACAACAATTAAACCATCGAACTCCAATAACCCACAAATAAGACGCTAAGCCCGGAAAAAAAACCAATTAAGCCACTGAAATCGGGAAAAAAGAGCAATTAACATTTTTAATAGGGCACCTTTAGGTTAAAGTACACATAAGCCACTGAACTATCTAAAAAATAACAATTAAACCATCGAATTCAAATAACTCACAAATTAAAGAGAGGTACCAATGAGAATAGGAATTGAACGACAAAGCAGACATCAAGGGATTTACTTTTGTTGTTGTTGTTGTTATTATTGTTATTGTTATTGTTATTGTTATTGTTATTGTTATTATTATTATTATTATTATTATTATTATTATTATTATTATTATTCAAACCAAACGATATTCGGTTCCATTCGATTATTATTATTATTATTATTATTATTATTGTTATGGTTATGTAAAGATTTTAATGGAAGACAATAACATACACTAATGATCCATTACACCACTTGAAAGGATTTTTTTTAAAAAAAGGATAAAGTATAAATAAGCCATTATATTATTTACGAAACAACAATTAAGCCATTAAATTAATTTGCTTCTGGGTGAATTAGTTTGTCTTTGGGCGAAATAATTTGTGTAGGGGACAAATAATTCAGTGGCTTATTTATATTTTATCCCTGAATAAAGTACAAATAAGTCACGGAACTATTTGAGAAACAGTAATTAAGTCATCGAACTCGAATAACTCTCAAATAAGTCGCTGAACAGAGAAAAAAAAAAGCAATTAAGTCACTGAAACTGAAAAAAGAGCAATTAACATTTTTAACATGTAAAGAAATGTGATGTGGAATGGAGTTCGTAGCGGATTCTCTCTCTGAGAAGGGCTCGCCGGCGGCGACTCCTCGGTCGCCGGAGGACGAGGATCTTCTTCAAAGAAGTACCAAGAAGTCTAAACGAAATAGAGAGCCGGCGGAAACGGCTGAACCAACGCCTCCAGACGATTCGATCCAAGAAACACCACATGCTGCTAGTTTGATGTCACCAGGATCGGTACAATGGCGCACCCCAGTTGAAACCCCCAATTTCGCCTGGGGAAGGAGACAACCGGAAGTCACTTTTGAGAAAGAGACATATTCTGAGGATGAAGAGATGGGAGATGAAAGGGCGGACCCAAACTGCCCAGTCATACGGGTTACAAAGGAGGAAAAGGAGCGTCTCCGCCGCCCTTGGCGCCGAACGCTAATTATCAAACTGCTGGGAAGAAGGGTCAACTACCAATATCTGATGCAAAGATTACAGAGGATGTGGAAACTAGAATCTAGCTTCGACCTTATCGCCCTCGATAAAGACTTCTATCTGGCTAGATTCGACTCTCTACGCGATTACGACTACGCCAAGTACGAAGGTCCCTAGATCATCTTAGACCACTATCTAACGGTGCAAGAATGGATTCCCAACTTCCTCCCACGGAAAGACAAGTTAGATAAACTCCTGGTTTGGGTGAGATTCCCAACACTTCCCATCGAGTACTTCGACGAGGATTTCTTGAAGAAAATAGGCAAAGAGATAGGCAGGCCGGTCAAAGTAGACACGACTACGAGCTTGATATCTAAAGGTAAATTCGCAAGGATTTGTATTGAATTGGATATGTCTAAACCTCTGTTGTCTAAATTCACGCTAGCTGGGGAAGTAATGCCCATAGAATATGAGGGGGTTCACATGATTTGTTTTAGCTGTGGAATCTATGGCCACAAGAAAGGGGAATGCGAGTTAGAAGGCAATGAAAACGAAGGGAATGAAGCACAGACTCCCTCCGATGGAGCTCCAACGGGGAATCAGCAGCTTAAAGAACCGGTGCCGGCACCCAATCGCACCAAGAATCCAGCCCCTGACTATAGAGAGAATTTCGGGTCTTGGATGTTAGTGACTAGGAAAGAAAGACGACATAGGAATGTGCCGAATCGCAGGCCGGGGCCTAATAGCAACACTCGGTACCAGAATCAACCGGCTAACTATGGAAATCATACACCAGGGACGAGTTCAAGATTCGCGGCCCTGGCTGATCTGAACGACGAGGAAGACACCAATCCTTTGGATGGGGCTCATGTATCCACCGGAGTGCCTACCAGTCTCGAAAATCCCACCCCCAGAGCCTATCCGAACCAGGACGAGAACAACTTTGTTCCCCACAGGGAGAACTTCAACCCAAACCAGAACTACCAACCTCGGCAATATTCCAGAACGAACACTCAGTCACACCAACGAGGCCGAGGAGCCCAGAGAGGTAGGGGCGGCAGAACTGGAACCCCGAGACGCGCAGCAGCTGAGTCGGAACATACGGTGGTGAGAGGTTCCAGGATGGGTAAACAAGTTACTAGCTCAACAGTGTACCACCGTAAAGATATTCTAGAATCGTCCAATAGGACGGCGAATGATTTTTCTCTCGTAGGAGACCCCCCCGACCTTGCCAGAATTCAGGTTAATAGAACAGAGACGACAGACGTCACCATGGATGACGATCCGGGCCCCTTGGGCCATCAGGTTCTTGACCAGTAATTGGTCGGTGCTACTGAGCACCTTTGTTTGCGTTTTTCTTTGTTTTAATGATTATTCTAGTTTGGAATTGCTAGGGTGCTGCCTCAAAGGCTTTCAGGCGCACCCTCAACCTTTTTTGTCGAGATAATTCTCCCGATATTGTTTGCCTACTCGAACCAAAGGTATTCGGGGATCAAGCAAACTCCATCTGTTTCAGTTTCAGTTTTGATGAATGTGTGAGGGTAGAAGCAGTAGGTTTTTCTAGGGGTATTTGGATTTTCGGGAAACATCACGATCTTAAACACGCACCCTCAGTTTATTAATTTGTAGGTCGAAGAACCAAAAGAACCGCCGTGGATATTGTCGGTGATATATGGGAGTCCCAATCCTTCGTTACGCAAAGAACTTTTTTCTAACCTCTCTCTACCTCTGATTTCAGACCGTGCTCCCAATGGTTAACTTGCGGTGACTTCAACTCCACAGTCAGTATCGAAGAAGTGAACAATAGAGACAATTACAACTCAATAAGAAGCTCAGACTTCAGAAATTGGATTTTCAGCGAAAGCTTGGTGGACCTAGGCTTTACAGGATCCAAATTCACATGGATGAGAGGGATATGCACATCTACCTTTAAAGGAGCGCGATTAGATCGTGCATTAGGCAGTGTAGATTGGAGGCTCCGGTTCCCGGAAGCTTGTGTAAAGCACATACCAATAGTTAACTCCGACCATGCACCTCCTCTCGTCACCACCAACCCCAGAGGCTCAACCGGTGGCAACAAAAAATTCAGGTTCAATTTTGCATGGACAACTCACAAAGATTTTCTCAATTGCGTGCAGCACTCATGGAACTTGCGATTAGGGATAGAAGCCAGGAAAGCTATCACTGCAGAAGCACTCATAGTATGGAACAAGAACGTGTTTGGCAATGTCTTTGAGAGGAAGAGACGCCTCCTGGCTAGAATCCAAGGAGTCCAGAAGGGCCTCTCCGTGCGACCGACCTCCAACCTGATCAAATTGGAAAAGAGGTTAAGAAAGGAGCTAGATGTAACTCTGTATCAGGAAGAACTAATTTGGTATCAGCGTTCGAGAGAAGAATGGATTTCCTCTGGTGACCGGAACACACACTTTTACCATACTGCAACTTCAGTGAACAAAAACAGAACCATAATCAACTCTCTCCAAGCAGATAATGGACAATGGATCACAAACGAAGCTCATCTTATTGACCATGTCCGGGAGTTTTTCATAAACTTGTTTTCAGTTCATTACACCAGACCCACACAAACGTTCATCCAAGGTCACTTTCCTGTTCTTTCAGACCTGGAATGGCAGGACATCAACCGCCCTTTCGAACCTGAAGAAATAAAACAAGCGTTATTCGACATGGATCCCTGCAAGGCCCCCGGCCCAGATGGTTTCACTACCGGCTTTTACCAAAAAGCGTTGGATATCGTTGGGAAGGACATCCTGAAATTTGCTTCTAATTTCTTTAAGGGCGAAGGTCTTCCTACGGGTTGCAACGACACTGTGATAACTCTACTGCCGAAAGTTTCCAACCCAGAAACTGTGAGACAGCTACGTCCTATTGGTCTTTGCAACGTGTCTTACAAGATCCTCACAAAGACAATGGCCTCCAGATTGAAGAACATCGCTAAGAAACTAACCGGCCATCATCAAGCAAGTTTTGTTCCGGGCAGACAGATTACCGACAACATCATCATCTTTCAGGAGGTATTGAACTCCATGAGAACCCGAAGAACCAAAACTGGATGGATGGTGATGAAGATAGACTTAGAAAAGGCCTACGACAAGCTGGCATGAGAATTCATTGAAGACTCGCTAACTGATATTGGTTTCAACTCAGTTTGGATAAGAAATATTATGGAATGCATTTCCTCCCCCAGACTGGCTATCAATTGGAACGGGAAGCTGTCTGACTGGTTCTCACCGAAAAGAGGGATCCGACAAGGAGATCCCATATCACCCCTTCTTTTCGTCTTATGCATCGAGAGATTGAGTCATTTAATTACTCAGTCTGTAACTTCTGGTAAATGGAAAGGGATCATATTATCTAGAAATGGCCCTCACTTATCCCATTTGTTTTTTGCAGATGATATGGTCCTTTTTGGGGAAGCTTCCCTGGATCAAGCTGTTGAGATGATTAGCTGTTTGAGTAGGTTCTGTGAGCACTCAGGCCAGAAAATCAATATCCAGAAGTCCTCCTTATATTTTTCAAAAAATACCCCAGTAGAACTGCAGCAACAATTGATCAATCTTACTGGGATTCCAAGAGTAGATGATCTGGGAAGATATTTGGGCGTCCCCTCAATACACGGGAGGTTGAAGAAGGATTCATTTGCCAGCCTCATCGAAAGGATTCAGCAGAGGCTTACAGGATGGAAATCGAAGGCATTATCGCTAGCCGGTAGGCAGGTTCTTGCGCAATCAGTTCTGTCAAGCATTCCATATTATACGATGCAAACCACGCTGTTGCCGATTGGGGTCACCAAATCAATTGAACAACTGATAAGGAACTTCTTGTGGGGGAGCTCTAATGATACGAGGAAGTGCCACCTAGTCAACTGGAACACGATAACTATGAATAAAGCCGGAGGAGGACTAGGTCTGCGCAAGTTAGATAAGATGAACGAAGCATTCATGGCCAAACTTGGTTGGCGATTACTGCAGAAGGAGGAAGGGTTGTGGGTCCAAGTTCTAAAGACGAAATATTCAATCAACACGGCAGACTGCACAACCTGGAGACCAAAATCAAATATGTCCACAGTATGGAAAGGGATCATAAAATCCATTCCTATACTTGTAGCAGGCAGTGCAAAAGTGATTAGAAACGGCAGGAACACAGCCTTTTGGGACGACATATGGTTAGGCAACTCCGCCCTTATAAACCAAGTCACAGGCATGATCAACCCAAGCGATCGTTCCAGGACAGTAGCTTCATATTGGAACAATGGTGGCGAATGGCAATGGGATCAGCTGCGAAACCAGCTACCAGCACCTTTCGTGGAAGAGCTAGCAGCAACGGTGGTAATCGAGGATCCTGAACTCGATGATATCACGGTCTGGAGGGAGGGAGAGAATCTCAGTTTCTCAGTCAGTTCAGCATACAACTTGGCTTCTAATCACCCAACCCCAACCGAAGCTTCTAAGTGGAACGCTATTTGGAAGTTAAAAATTCCGAACAAAGTTAAAACCTTCCTCTGGCTAGCGCGTCATGAAAGATTACTGACGAATAACTTGAGGTCGACAAGAGGTATGACCGAGGACGATAAATGTTGGTGCTGTAGGGACATAATTGAGGATATCGAGCACGTACTGCGGAAATGCCCTCTAGCTGAGGCAGTATGGTTGAAGATGCTACCACTGTCACACCTAAAATCGAGCAACCTCAGCTTCAAAGAGTGGCTGGATAAAGGAATCCGTTCCAAGGGCAACTGTCACAAGCCGGAAAATGACAATATAGTCTTTGCAATAATGGCCTGGTGGATCTGGAAGTGGAGAAACGACTCAATCTTCAACAAGTCGCTCCACCCATTAAACTCCAAAGTTGCTTGGATTAGAACCCAACTGACGAAAGTATCCTCGGCTTTCGAAAGAGGAGGCATTCGACCAAGCTCAATTAATTCTTACTCCTGGGAAGAAGTGAGTTGGTCCAGACCGGATGCAGATATGGTTAAGGTCAATTTCGACGGTGTTGTAGACCTGTCCTCAGGCATTGCAGGTGGGGGAGGAGTAATTAGAGATGCAGAAGGCCGATGGAAGGGAGGTTTCATTCACAACATCGGATCCTGCCCCCCCCCCCCCCCCCCCCCCC